>NC_041219.1:90903120-90991874 GCF_002837175.3 Physeter macrocephalus
CAGGCTTCTCATTATGGTGGCTTCTCTTGTTGCGGAGCACGGGCTCTAGGTGTGCAGGCTTCAGTAGTTGTGGCACACAGGCTCAGTAGTTGTGGCTCGCGGGCTCAGAGCGTAGGCTCAGTAGTTGTGGCGCACGGGCTTAGTTGCTCTGCGGCATGTGGGATCTTCCCGGGCCAGGGCTCGAACCTGTGTACCCTGCATTGGCAGGCGGATTCTTAACCCCTGTGCCACCAGGGAAGTCCTATAAGTCATTTAATTTAATTTAATTAATTAATTAATTAATTTATTTATATTTTGCGGTACGTGGGCCTCTCACTGTTGTGGCCTCTCCCGTTGCGGAGCACAGGCTCTGGACGCACAGGCTCAGCGGCCATGGCTCATGGGCCTAGCCGCTCCGCGGCATGTGGGATCTTCCCGGACCGGGGCCTGAACCCGTGTCCCCTGCCTCGGCAGGCAGATGCTCAACCACTGCGCCAGGGAAGCCCCCTATAAATCATTTCAAATGTTAAGTTTAGATACATTCTTCAGGGCCCCATACATGTTACATTTTAAAAAATATTTTCATGAGTTTTTGTAACCACATGACAAGGTTGCTTCCTTAGCATATGAATAAAGTTATATAGAGTGAGTTAAGTAGATAATCAGATTGTTTCATTATAAAATGTTTTTGTGCCAGTTCACTAACATAAAATTGCTTAGTTGCAGGATGTGTATTTTTAGTATTTATGTTGAAAGGAGACTCTCAGACTTTTTAAATCGGTTACTTGGAGAGTCACAGCATACTTAAATTTCAGTCTACAGCTTTTTTTCCTCATGATATCCATGTTATATGTCATCTGAATGCAGATAATCTAAAGCAAGGTGTAAAAGCTTTAAACCTAGGAATGTTTAAGGTAGTAATTAGTGTATAGTTTGTGTGTACATGGTTCATGTGAGTGTGGTGTCTTGTGAGCTTTTGAAATCCAGGCTAGTGTTCTACATATCCGTGTTCTGCATGGTCCCTGGCCCATTCCTTTGCACATAGTTAGGTGCCCACTTGGTAAATTTAATTGAATATAAAATTTTATTGAACTGATGGTAGGAATCAATTTTAGTAAATGTTCAAAGTAGCAACTTAGCAAATTTTGGGCATCCTGTAAATATTGCTAAAATCAATTTAGTTTTAGAGGCTGTCATGTTAAAAAAATACTAGGTCACCCTCCTATAGCTGTTAGCATCAATACGACAGTCAAATTTAAGACTTTATTTTTGTTGCAGCATACATGTTATTATGCCTACAATTACTTGAGGAATAATCAATCTGTTTAAAAAGATAATTTCCCCAGTTCATGGTATAACTTATTAACATGATCATAATTTGTATGGCTCAATGTTTTACAACATGCTTGGAGTTTATTAATGTTATATGTTGCTAAATGTATAGTCTTATGATATATAAACAGGCAATGAAATTTAGTCATAAAGTATAGCTTATACATAATAATAATGCATTTTGAATGACTTGAATTGTTCTTAAGTCATTAATAAGAAGGTGATTTTGCAGGGGTTTTGCAGGTGATAGGCAGGAGAATGCTTGTGGGGGCTTGGCTGTGGGGAGATGGCTGAGAGGGTGGGAGCCAGGTCATGAAGGGCCTTTCATGCAGTGACAGAGAAACTGGTTTTCTGAAAGTGATAGGGAACCACTCGCCCTGACATGTGGTTTGAGTTTTAAGATCATTCTGGTAGCAGTGATGAGCGGTGGATTGGTGATGGTGATGGTGTGGCTAGAAACAGGGAGACCAATTGAATACAAGAATGCAGGAGATAAATAACATTTGAACTAATAATAATGGGTAACATGAAGTACTGCCTATTTGCCTGACATTAGGGGCTTTATGTCTTTTTTCATTTAAATCCTCAACAAACCTGGGAGGTAGGTTCTGTTATCTCCACTTTACAGATAAGGAAATTGAGGCATATATAGGTTATGTAACTTGCCTATGGTCACCTGGTAACAGGTAGTCTGTATCCAAAGGCTACTTGCCCAACCACCATTCTATACTATACTGACTGGTGCAAAGGGATGGAAGATATCCCTTGAGTTTAAGATATCGTAAGGAGGGAGAATCCACAGGGCGTGGTGGCATTCATTCACATCTATTCAAACATTTCTTGAGTGTCTATAATGTGCTGGTAGGTGACTAAGCACTGGGGAAAACAGGCCCAGTTTCTGCCCTCCAGTAGCTCGCAGTGTAGCTGGGGAGTCAGATAAACCAGCAGTTACAGTACAGTGTCGTGAGTGCCCTGATAGTTTGGAGAGGACACTGGGGGAGCATGGAGGGTGCAGCTCTGAGTCAGACTGGGTGGCACAGGGAAGGAGGAGGCAGTGTTTGATATGAGACTTGAGATATGAGAACGATGGTCCAGGTGCACGATGGGAGGGAAGGGGTCCTGGCAGAGGGATCAACATAGGTGAAGGTCATGTAACATGTCATGAGCCCCTTGACTTGCCCTGGGGGTTGTAGGCAGTTCCATACACGATCAAGGCTGTTGTATGGGATAGACTTTGAATTTGATTGGCTACAGTCTCCTTTCATTTGTGTTGTGTTTTTTTTTTTTTAATTTTTATTTATTTTTGGCTGTGTTGGGTCTTCATTGCTGCCTGCGGGCTTTCTCTAGTTGCAGCAAGCGGGGGCTACTCTTCCTGGTGGTGCGCGGGCTTCTCTTTGTGCTGGCTTCTCATGTTGCGGAGCATGGGCTCTAGGCACACGGGCTTCAGTAGTTGCAGCACGTGGGCTCAGTAGTTGTGGCTCATGGGCTCTAGAGTGCCAGGATTTGTATTTTTAGTATTTATGTTGAAAGGAGACTTTCAGTTAGACTTTTTAAATCGGTTACTTGGAGAGTCACAGCATACTTAAATTTCAGTCTACAGCTTTTTTTCCTCATGATATCCATGTTATATGTCATCTGAATGCAGATAATCTAAAGCAAGGTGTAAAAGCTTTAAACCTAGGAATGTTTAAGGTAGTAATTAGTGTATAGTTTGTGTGTACATGGTTCATGTGAGTGTGGTGTCTTGTGAGCTTTTGAAATCCAGGCTAGTGTTCTACATATCCGTGTTCTGCATGGTCCCTGGCCCATTCCTTTGCACATAGTTAGGTGCCCACTTGGTAAATTTAATTGAATATAAAATTTTATTGAACTGATGGTAGGAATCAATTTTAGTAAATGTTCAAAGTAGCAACTTAGCAAATTTTGGGCATCCTGTAAATATTGCTAAAATCAATTTAGTTTTAGAGGCTGTCATGTTAAAAAAATACTAGGTCACCCTCCTATAGCTGTTAGCATCAATAAGACAGTCAAATTTAAGACTTTATTTTTGTTGCAGCATACATATTATTATGCCTACAATTACTTGAGGAATAATCAATCTGTTTAAAAAGATAATTTCCCCAGTTCATGGTATAACTTATTAACATGATCATAATTTGTATGGCTCAATGTATTACAACATGCTTGGAGTTTATTAATGTTATATGTTGCTAAATGTATAGTCTTATGATATATAAACAGGCAATGAAATTTAGTCATAAAGTATAGCTTATACATAATAATAATGCATTTTGAATGACTTGAATTGTTCTTAAGTCATTAATAAGAAGGTGATTTTGCAGGGGTTTTTTCCCCTTGAAGCATGAGGATGGATAGCTTCACTTTAGCTCAGCCCTAACATCAGCTCATCTAGCCATAAGACATTTAACAAGATGAGTGATGTCTTTTACTTTTTTTTTTTTTTTTTTTTTTTTTGTGGTATGCGGGCCTCCCTCTGCTGCGGCCTCTCCCGTTGCGGAGCACAGGCTCCGGACGCGCGCAGTAGGATTAAAATCAATAATAATTTGGGGCAACAAAAGGACTTGATTAAAAATCCTTTTTAACATGATTGTTTTATTGAGCTTGTATAGGTATAAAAATTCAATTATTTCCCCTTGAAGCATGAGGATGGATAGCTTCACTTTAACTCAGCCCTAACATCAGCTCATCTAGCCGTAAGACATTTAACAAGATGAGTGATGTCTTTTACTTTTATACAGCAGTCCATGTGGCCTTCTAATCCCAACCTGGCAGTGGTGAGGAGGCAGAATTCCTTACATCTGAAAAGGGCTGCTCCTACTTGAGCACCTCAATATGTGGAAACCTTCATTAACTGATTCTTACTATGGAGTTTAAAAGTAAGCAAAAAAGGCCTCTGGGTAATTGTACTTCATAAATGTTCATCTGCTATGTATGCCCCACTAGATGCAACTCTTGTGGTGACTGTGGTTAACAGTGCAGAGGGCCTACAGAGGGCTTGGTGTCTTAGTTCTCCTAGGCTCTTCCTATCCCAGGATCCAGGGCCGTGGGCAGCTTATCTAAGAAGACAGCACTCCTTCACTTTGTGTTGACTTCTCTGATGGCAACCAGCCAAGCACATGGGAGATGGGAGATAGTAGATTCCCGCGTAGCTTATGGAATCAGTATGGTGCTTTGGCGGTGACTGGCGCTGTGTTGACGGCTGCAAAGCCAGCAGGACTGAGAGTGATGAAAGGCTCAATGGAGGTACGGTTCTGGAGCTGGAGATGTGGGGAACAGACAGGGAAGATTGCAGGGAGAAGGTGGGGTCTGAGCGGGCCTCAAAGGACAGGTGGGATCTGGTTAGGTGGGGGAGGGGTGACGATATTCTAACTGTCCTGAGTTACAGATGGGTAGTAAAATGGCAAAGTGGAAATTGCTGTGACAGCAGTTCCCTAATGGCACAGCAAAACCCAGTCCTGTTCACGCAGGAGAGGTCGCAGGGAGAAGAGCAGTAGTAGACTTGTCATTTGGTGTGTTTCCTGGAGGATCTTATATTTTACATAATGATCCTGCAGCATTTAAACTTCATGTTTTGAAATAAGCAGCTTGAGGGGTCAGAGAAAAAAAATCAAAGGGAACAGGCGGGTCATGTAGTTGACATGGGTAAAACTAAATTTAGGCCTCATTAGAATCCTTCTTTTGTTTATTATCTCTGGGGAATAGTGTAAATGAGGAAGATATGCCTGAGTTCCAGTGGTCTAGTTTAATCTACTTAAACTAATATGCTTGTTTTACTGACCGACATTTAAAACCATCAAATTGAACATATTGATGATGACCCTGAGGCTGGTGATGGGGGAAAACGTAGTTTCATGAAACCCAGGACATGCCTTGGGTGGTGTGGGGCAGATGAAATCAGGATAAAATGAGCAACTTAATAAAGGCTGAGTATAGAAATAAGAAATATTGAAAAGTATGTAAAAATGTCATCAGTAATAAAAGATTCTCAGCTGCTAATATGCTACTGGAATACATCAAATGCTCTTCCAACCCCTGTCCAGTTGTCTTTCACCAATGAGCCTCCTGAGTTGCTTCCTGTCTCGGGATGGAGGCCTACTGTATTTGCATAGAGCAGAGCACAGTTGGGCGCAGGATAAATGCTCACTGAATGGAAGGGAGTGGAGCTGGAGACAGTTGTTGCTGTGTATTGTCCACAAACACCAGGCAAAAGTGATTCTGAATTAATTCAGTTTTACAAAAGGAGAGTTTAAAAAAAAAACAGCCATTCCTAGAGCCAGAGTGGTGAAAACACACGAGGGGAGATGACTCAATCATTCCATTAATCGTGTAGCAGAATGGAATTTGCAGCACCGTTTAGAACACATCTGGAATTTTGTCCCGAAGAATCAGGGCCATAGAGAACATACAGTTTTTATCACAACAGTGTGCTCTGTGCTGTATAGTTTTCTTGACACTTAGTTGGTCCTATTTGACCTTTGAAACTTGAGATATTTAGGGCAGCACTTAGGTTAAATTATTTGCCCAAAGTCATGTGAATAGTGATACAACTCAGAACTCTGTGCTAGTTCCAGGGTTCCAGAAACCTCTATCAGGTCTCCTCACATGGAATCCAGTAATGATATGGACTTTACTGAGTCAAGTTTTACACCACAAACCATTGAGCATGGACTCAATGGGAACTAGAATTAGTCTGCATATCAGTGGGCTATAAACATGCAATGTGTTTTCAAGAGATGCTTTCCATAGCACATTACTTGGCTCATAATAGGAAGTTAATAAATATTTGCTGAATAAATGAATGAATGGATTCAAGCACTATAGAATGAGCTGAAGAATCCAGATGAAGAGCCTTTTTAAGTTTGGCTCAAAGCACTTGCCTGAACATTAAAGACCTTTTCATCGTCAATGGGGATTATTTCAGTTCTCTTTTACAGGATTGTGTTCAGAGAGCTCCTACCCGCAAACATTTTTTGAATACTAAATTAGTGTGGAAAGGGAATAGGAATTTTGTGGAACTCTCTTATTGGTCCTAACATTTCAGACTAGTGATACTGTTAGCTACCATTTGTATGCACTCTGTTGTATGCTGGGCACTGTACCAGGGCTTTGCATATATCATCTCACTTAATGCTCAAAATATGCTCAGAGAGATAGGCTGTCCTGTGAAGCCGGGAGTCCAACAGAGATTAGACTGACTTAGACACTCTTACTTCTACGCTGCAGTCACAGCTGAACAATCTTCGTGATAACACAAAAGCAGGACCAGGGGAGAGGCAGGCTGGCAGCTGGGACTTCTTTATTACTGCCACCCCCTGGATCGTCAGAAAATAGCACGTACGTGGCAGAAAGCATAGGAATCAAAGTGAAAGTGAATTTATTGTTTATTGAGGTAACGTTGGTTTATATATAACATTATGTAAATTTCATGTGTATAACATTGTTTCTACTTCCATATACACTGTAGTGTGTGCTCACCACCAAAATTTTAGTTTCCATCTGTCACCATTCAGTTGACCCCCTTTACCCATTTTTCACATTCCTCATGATATCCATGTTATATGTCATCTGAATGCAGATAATCTAAAGCAAGGTGTAAAAGCTTTAAACCTAGGAATGTTTAAGGTAGTAATTAGTGTATAGTTTGTGTGTACATGGTTCATGTGAGTGTGGTGTCTTGTGAGCTTTTGAAATCCAGGCTAGTGTTCTACATATCCGTGTTCTGCATGGTCCCTGGCCCATTCCTTTGCACATAGTTAGGTGCCCACTTGGTAAATTTAATTGAATATAAAATTTTATTGAACTGATGGTAGGAATCAATTTTAGTAAATGTTCAAAGTAGCAACTTAGCAAATTTTGGGCATCCTGTAAATATTGCTAAAATCAATTTAGTTTTAGAGGCTGTCATGTTAAAAAAATACTAGGTCACCCTCCTATAGCTGTTAGCATCAATTGAACTGATGGTAGGAATCAATTTTAGTAAATGTTCAAAGTAGCAACTTAGCAAATTTTGGGCATCCTGTAAATATTGCTAAAATCAATTTAGTTTTAGAGGCTGTCATGTTAAAAAAATACTAGGTCACCCTCCTATAGCTGTTAGCATCAATACGACAGTCAAATTTAAGACTTTATTTTTGTTGCAGCATACATGTTATTATGCCTACAATTACTTGAGGAATAATCAATCTGTTTAAAAAGATAATTTCCCCAGTTCATGGTATAACTTATTAACATGATCATAATTTGTATGGCTCAATGTTTTACAACATGCTTGGAGTTTATTAATGTTATATGTTGCTAAATGTATAGTCTTATGATATATAAACAGGCAATGAAATTTAGTCATAAAGTATAGCTTATACATAATAATAATGCATTTTGAATGACTTGAATTGTTCTTAAGTCATTAATAAGAAGGTGATTTTGCAGGGGTTTTGCAGGTGATAGGCAGGAGAATGCTTGTGGGGGCTTGGCTGTGGGGAGATGGCTGAGAGGGTGGGAGCCAGGTCATGAAGGGCCTTTCATGCAGTGACAGAGAAACTGGTTTTCTGAAAGTGATAGGGAACCACTCCCAATTGAATACAAGAATGCAGGAGATAAATAACATTTGAACTAATAATAATGGGTAACATGAAGTACTGCCTATTTGCCTGACATTAGGGGCTTTATGTCTTTTTTCATTTAAATCCTCAACAAACCTGGGAGGTAGGTTCTGTTATCTCCACTTTACAGATAAGGAAATTGAGGCATATATAGGTTATGTAACTTGCCTATGGTCACCTGGTAACAGGTAGTCTGTATCCAAAGGCTACTTGCCCAACCACCATTCTATACTATACTGACTGGTGCAAAGGGATGGAAGATATCCCTTGAGTTTAAGATATCGTAAGGAGGGAGAATCCACAGGGCGTGGTGGCATTCATTCACATCTATTCAAACATTTCTTGAGTGTCTATAATGTGCTGGTAGGTGACTAAGCACTGGGGAAAACAGGCCCAGTTTCTGCCCTCCAGTAGCTCGCAGTGTAGCTGGGGAGTCAGATAAACCAGCAGTTACAGTACAGTGTCGTGAGTGCCCTGATAGTTTGGAGAGGACACTGGGGGAGCATGGAGGGTGCAGCTCTGAGTCAGACTGGGTGGCACAGGGAAGGAGGAGGCAGTGTTTGATATGAGACTTGAGATATGAGAACGATGGTCCAGGTGCACGATGGGAGGGAAGGGGTCCTGGCAGAGGGATCAACATAGGTGAAGGTCATGTAACATGTCATGAGCCCCTTGACTTGCCCTGGGGGTTGTAGGCAGTTCCATACACGATCAAGGCTGTTGTATGGGATAGACTTTGAATTTGATTGGCTACAGTCTCCTTTCATTTGTGTTGTGTTTTTTTTTTTTTAATTTTTATTTATTTTTGGCTGTGTTGGGTCTTCATTGCTGCCTGCGGGCTTTCTCTAGTTGCAGCAAGCGGGGGCTACTCTTCCTGGTGGTGCGCGGGCTTCTCTTTGTGCTGGCTTCTCATGTTGCGGAGCATGGGCTCTAGGCACACGGGCTTCAGTAGTTGCAGCACGTGGGCTCAGTAGTTGTGGCTCATGGGCTCTAGAGTGCAGGCTCAGTAGTTGTGGTGCACAGGCTTAGTTGCTCTGCGGCATGTGGGATCTTCCCGGACCAGGGATTGAACCCGTGTCCCCTCCATTGGCAGGCAGATTCCTAACCACTGTGCCACCAGGGAAGTCCTCCTTTCATTTGTTTTTATTTGTTAATTTTTCATGTGCACGCATCCTGACTCCATACTGATTTTAAGCTCCTTGATGGTTGTGACACTGTCATGTGTGTTCTTAGTGCTAACATTGGCCTTGTCCATGACAGAGGCTCAGTTAACGTTTACTGATGGATCAGTCTAGATTATTACCACCTTTCTTCTTAGATTAGGTTAGAGTTATGCATTTCTTCTCTCACTGTGGTTATTTAATGTAGGACCCTCATTAATCCTGGCTCTAGGAAAACAGTTTCTCCTTAGTAAGATTCAGTGATGTTGAAACCAACTCCACAAAGAAGCTATCGATTTAGTTTACCACATACCAAATCCTTCCTTTTTTCGGGGGCTGCTAGTGATTGGCTTTGATTACAGATATTTTGCTACAGCTAATTTTCACAGATGTGGTTAAAGAAATCTTGTTTTCATGCTTTTAAAAATCTGAAAAGGTAGAAAGTAGACTTTCAGGAACATTTGCTTTTGAAAAAGAGGTGAGAGATTCAATTGTTTTCATGAAGTGAGTTATAAACAGGTGGCATTAAAAAATAAAGCAGAATTTCTAATTCACTGGAGAATTACACTATTCACAACTTTTTCACAGAAATCACTTGGAAAAGAGAAGAAAAATGAAACTATACATAGTATGGGTTTATCCCCATATCAGTAGGATTAAAATCAATAATAATTTGGGGCAACAAAAGGACTTGATTAAAAATCCTTTTTAACATGATTGTTTTATTGAGCTTGTATAGGTATAAAAATTCAATTATTTCCCCTTGAAGCATGAGGATGGATAGCTTCACTTTAGCTCAGCCCTAACATCAGCTCATCTAGCCATAAGACATTTAACAAGATGAGTGATGTCTTTTACTTTTTTTTTTTTTTTTTTTTTTTTTGTGGTATGCGGGCCTCCCTCTGCTGCGGCCTCTCCCGTTGCGGAGCACAGGCTCCGGACGCGCAGGCCCAGCGGCCACGGCTCACGGGCCCAGCCGCTCCGCGGCACGCGGGATCCTCCCAGACCGGGGCGCGAACCCGGTTCCCCTGCATCGGCAGGCGGACGCGCAACCACTGCGCCACCAGGGAAGCCCCCGTCTTTTACTTTTATACAGCAGTCCATGTGGCCTTCTAATCCCAACCTGGCAGTGGTGAGGAGGCAGAATTCCTTACATCTGAAAAGGGCTGCTCCTACTTGAGCACCTCAATATGTGGAAACCTTCATTAACTGATTCTTACTATGGAGTTTAAAAGTAAGCAAAAAAGGCCTCTGGGTAATTGTACTTCATAAATGTTCATCTGCTATGTATGCCCCACTAGATGCAACTCTTGTGGTGACTGTGGTTAACAGTGCAGAGGGCCTACAGAGGGCTTGGTGTCTTAGTTCTCCTAGGCTCTTCCTATCCCAGGATCCAGGGCCGTGGGCAGCTTATCTAAGAAGACAGCACTCCTTCACTTTGTGTTGACTTCTCTGATGGCAACCAGCCAAGCACATGGGAGATGGGAGATAGTAGATTCCCGCGTAGCTTATGGAATCAGTATGGTGCTTTGGCGGTGACTGGCACTGTGTTGACGGCTGCAAAGCCAGCAGGACTGAGAGTGATGAAAGGCTCAATGGAGGTACGGTTCTGGAGCTGGAGATGTGGGGAACAGACAGGGAAGATTGCAGGGAGAAGGTGGGGTCTGAGCGGGCCTCAAAGGACAGGTGGGATCTGGTTAGGTGGGGGAGGGGTGACGACATTCTAACTGTCCTGAGTTACAGATGGGTAGTAAAATGGCAAAGTGGAAATTGCTGTGACAGCAGTTCCCTAATGGCACAGCAAAACCCAGTCCTGTTCACGCAGGAGAGGTCGCAGGGAGAAGAGCAGTAGTAGACTTGTCATTTGGTGTGTTTCCTGGAGGATCTTATATTTTACATAATGATCCTGCAGCATTTAAACTTCATGTTTTGAAATAAGCAGCTTGAGGGGTCAGAGAAAAAAAATCAAAGGGAACAGGCGGGTCATGTAGTTGACATGGGTAAAACTAAATTTAGGCCTCATTAGAATCCTTCTTTTGTTTATTATCTCTGGGGAATAGTGTAAATGAGGAAGATATGCCTGAGTTCCAGTGGTCTAGTTTAATCTACTTAAACTAATATGCTTGTTTTCCTGACCGACATTTAAAACCATCAAATTGAACATATTGATGATGACCCTGAGGCTGGTGATGGGGGAAAACGTAGTTTCATGAAACCCAGGACATGCCTTGGGTGGTGTGGGGCAGATGAAATCAGGATAAAATGAGCAACTTAATAAAGGCTGAGTATAGAAATAAGCAATATTGAAAAGTATGTAAAAATGTCATCAGTAATAAAAGATTCTCAGCTGCTAATATGCTACTGGAATACATCAAATGCTCTTCCAACCCCTGTCCAGTTGTCTTTCACCAATGAGCCTCCTGAGTTGCTTCCTGTCTCGGGATGGAGGCCTACTGTATTTGCATAGAGCAGAGCACAGTTGGGCGCAGGATAAATGCTCACTGAATGGAAGGGAGTGGAGCTGGAGACAGTTGTTGCTGTGTATTGTCCACAAACACCAGGCAAAAGTGATTCTGAATTAATTCAGTTTTACAAAAGGAGAGTTTAAAAAAAAAACAGCCATTCCTAGAGCCAGAGTGGTGAAAACACACGAGGGGAGATGACTCAATCATTCCATTAATCGTGTAGCAGAATGGAATTTGCAGCACCGTTTAGAACACATCTGGAATTTTGTCCCGAAGAATCAGGGCCATAGAGAACATACAGTTTTTATCACAACAGTGTGCTCTGTGCTGTATAGTTTTCTTGACACTTAGTTGGTCCTATTTGACCTTTGAAACTTGAGATATTTAGGGCAGCACTTAGGTTAAATTATTTGCCCAAAGTCATGTGAATAGTGATACAACTCAGAACTCTGTGCTAGTTCCAGGGTTCCAGAAACCTCTATCAGGTCTCCTCACATGGAATCCAGTAATGATATGGACTTTACTGAGTCAAGTTTTACACCACAAACCATTGAGCATGGACTCAATGGGAACTAGAATTAGTCTGCATATCAGTGGGCTATAAACATGCAATGTGTTTTCAAGAGATGCTTTCCATAGCACATTACTTGGCTCATAATAGGAAGTTAATAAATATTTGCTGAATAAATGAATGAATGGATTCAAGCACTATAGAATGAGCTGAAGAATCCAGATGAAGAGCCTTTTTAAGTTTGGCTCAAAGCACTTGCCTGAACATTAAAGACCTTTTCATCGTCAATGGGGATTATTTCAGTTCTCTTTTACAGGATTGTGTTCAGAGAGCTCCTACCCGCAAACATTTTTTGAATACTAAATTAGTGTGGAAAGGGAATAGGAATTTTGTGGAACTCTCTTATTGGTCCTAACATTTCAGACTAGTGATACTGTTAGCTACCATTTGTATGCACTCTGTTGTATGCTGGGCACTGTACCAGGGCTTTGCATATATCATCTCACTTAATGCTCAAAATATGCTCAGAGAGATAGGCTGTCCTGTGAAGCCGGGAGTCCAACAGAGATTAGACTGACTTAGACACTCTTACTTCTACGCTGCAGTCACAGCTGAACAATCTTCGTGATAACACAAAAGCAGGACCAGGGGAGAGGCAGGCTGGCAGCTGGGACTTCTTTATTACTGCCACCCCCTGGATCGTCAGAAAATAGCACGTACGTGGCAGAAAGCATAGGAATCAAAGTGAAAGTGAATTTATTGTTTATTGAGGTAACGTTGGTTTATATATAACATTATGTAAATTTCATGTGTATAACATTGTTTCTACTTCCATATACACTGTAGTGTGTGCTCACCACCAAAATTTTAGTTTCCATCTGTCACCATTCAGTTGACCCCCTTTACCCATTTTTCACACCCCAAAGCCAGTGCCCCATACTGACCATGTCAGAAGCCCCACCTTCCTACACCAAGCAGAGTCCCCTTTTACAGTTTCACAAGGTCTTTCTAGGGACCTGTAGGATGTGGAAGGGTATTCTTCCTTCAGTACTTTAGTGCATGGGACCTGGACCTAAAATAAATATCAGACCGGGCTTTGAAGAGGAAGAGATGTCACAAAAATGCAGTCAGAATGAAGTGTGCAGAAATGTCTGTCTTTCCTTGGGACAGAGAGAGGGAAGTACGTGTGTGTGTGTGTGTGTGCACGCCCACGTGTGTGGTGGGAAATGACTGTGTCTGTATGTGATACTCAAGTCTGTTTTAACTACAGGGATACCTGTTTCTCTTCTATTTTCCCTGCCTCCCAGTTTCTATCATCAATAAATTGTTTTGATATTTACTTTATGAGTCCATTTACGTAATAAAATATAGTGATTTTGCTTTTTAGTCTCACTGGAATCATGGAATATGTATGTTCTGTACATCAGAGCAAAAACTATAATAATAATGAAGTCAAGGCAGATCCTGAATTTTGGTAAAGGGGTGCATTTGCAGTGGCAAAAGGCCAAGTTGAGACCAAGAAGTTATCACTGTTTTGTGGTCATTGGTTTGATATCCCAAAGATTGTATCATGTTCCATCCTCTCTTTTCTACTCTTTGTATGAAGCCTTTTGTGAGTGCTAAACACCCCGGAATTCTCTGTGATTAGTTACTGCTCATTGGTCAGGTGGTAGTTTATTAGGATGTCAAGAGGACCAAAGGAAAGCACTCATGTATTTATAAGCCAGCAATAGACAGAGACCGCTGATCTTATTTTAGCACCAGGAGACTACAATTTTAGCACCAGGAGACTACAATTTTAGCACCAGGAGACTACAATTCAAGACCCAAGCAGTGTTCTCCAGAGAGTCTGGCAAGGGTGGAAGCTCCGCTTGGTTGTAGACTTGATCATGTCCTCGGCTCTAGCCCTGGATTAGACATCCATCGAGCAGTGCCAGAGGGCCCCTTGCCAGATACGTCTCCCCACTGGCTTGCTGCAGTGCCTGGAAAACCTATTCTACACCTCTTGGAAACACAAACAGTTTTACTCGGCCCAGGCCTTATAATAATTTGAATTTGAGCAAATTGGCCCATTAGCAGAGATAATTTTATCTGATAAAACCCATACCATCCTCATGCCTTGGAGAAGAGGATTCTGAAAAAATCCAAAGGCAGGCCTTGGGACACCAAAGCCAAGGTGGAGTTCAGGGTAATGCAGACGTGAAAAGGGTGATCTAACTGGGGAAATGGAGGAGAAGAGTAAGGTAGGGAGCCTGCCACCTCCCACAGGCTCAGAGCTTTGCCTGAGTGGGGCCTGGAGAAGCTGAGGTCCTGGGCTCACAACTTGACTTGAGTATCCATGAGTCTCCAGGGTGAGCATTCTCCTGAGTCAGTTCAGTGCTATGCACCCCTGACTTATAGCTCTGGTTATTGTTACCTCAGTAACAGCTGGGCTGAGGTTAGTGGAGGGTGAGGATGCTGTAAGGTGGCCCCCATCTGCCTTCAGTTCTACTGCAGACCAAACAGTAAGGCCATGTGAAGCCCCCAAGATGCAGACTCCAGAGAGGGTACCAGACTTAAATAGACTTAGGTATCATCACTAAGGCTCCAGCTCTAGGGGATCATTCATCACTTTGATGCCCCCAAACATAACCTGAGCTGCCTCCTTGTGTCACTGGAAGACACCAGGCTTTAATGGGTCCCAGCAACACCCAGCCCAGGGAGTGCTTACCCGTGCACAAGTTCATCCTGACTGCTCCTTGTCAGTTCTTCTCTTTTCGGCTGCTGCAGGCTTCCCTCACAGCCTCCAGGCTTTGCTCCTCCCCAGGCCGGTTTAACCCCACGTGTGGGCACAGGCCTCTCCGTTAGCTTCCCAAACTCAGCTGATACCAGAAGGCAGAGTTTAACAAAACGTTACCGAATACTTGAGGGTGCCATCAGAGCATTAGGGGACAGAAAAGAGAATAGGCATCCCTGCTCCTGGAGTTCACTGCTTCTTTGCACTTGGTGCCCCTTCTCCACTACGAGCTGCCTAAGTCAGGTGAAACAAGCCCAGTTCCAAACCTCACAGTTTATGAGCAAACTTCATAGTCTCTGCAGAGTTTCACTACTCTCTCTGAAGACAGGCCTTACATTTGAAGGCTCAGCATCTCAGCCTGCAGCCTCTGCACTTGGAACTTGTGTTATTCCTGCTTTCAGGACTTCCCTTGACCAAAACCCCAATTGTGTTTCCCAGATCAATGGGAGAATTTTCCCAAAGGAAAAAGAAAAGCCAGGAAACACACAAGAATGCAGAAATGCATGTGAGTCCCCAAATGTTGGCTTGATTTTGATTTTGATTTTGTCTGTTACATTGGGTACCTGGGATTGGACTTTGCCCTTTTGACTCACCCTATCACCTTCTTTCCTGATTTGGATAATCAGAGAGCCTGATTTGGATAATCAGAAAGCCTGATTTGGATAATCAGAGTCAGTCAAAATGTGGATTTTTAGTCTGTGGTAAAAACTGCAGCCTGCAGTCTGAAATGCTACAGTCAGGTTGCACTGCATATTTGCCATCTCATTTTTCATTTCATTTAATTGTCATTGCTTTTGATAGAGCAAAGCAGAACAAAGTTTTCTCTAATATCGACCACATGACAACTTTGATCACCAGAGAATTTTGAATCCAGGTTGGGTGGACATTCAGGAAAAGAAAATCATGTAAGGGAATGCAGCTCCTTAGCTGAACTTGGAAGACAGTTTTAACAGGTCACCTTAACTAGCTGTAAATGACCTGAATTCAGGACTAAGATTTTCATTACCATAGTGATCAATATTGATTTTAATTATATTATCCTTAACATTTGTTAGAAGGAAAGCAAAGAGTCTCATTTTCACCTATAATTACTTTTCACAGATCTGCTTTTTACTCGGAGCTGTATTCATGTCATTTTTCAAGGGCTGCATTATTAGCTTTGATCCAGGAGATGGCAGTGTGCTTTTCATTTTGGGACTTGGACGTGAACTCTTACACCTTCTCCCATAAGCTGTCATGTATAATAGGGCTGGTGCATTGTGAAATCCATGATGTAATATGTTCATTGATCCACCACATTAAAACATTAATAAAAAATTAAATTGGAATATAGGAATGGGGTCATATTATAAATTCATAAAATTAATCTACTTATTTTTAGCAATCAAATAGTGAGCACTTAATACTGTACTGGATATTCAGTGGGTAAATAGAAATATAAAAAGCCATTATTACTTTAAAAAGCTTAAAACCTAGATGTGGACTCACAAGGCTAATAAAAATGAAACAGAAGACAGTTATATGTTAAGTGAATTAGGAGTTAAGAGATTTCTATGGTCTAACATCAGCAAGAGGACTTCTCAGAGGGAGTGGTAATTAAAAGGATGAGTAGGGACTTCTGGATAAAGTGTGGATTAAGCACCATCATTCCCCCCCCCCAGATCCTACTAAAATAATAGTAAAGGATTACAAATTAATAAATCACGAACAGCAAAAAGAAAGGCAACAGGGCATTCGGAAATAAGATATCAACAAATTTTGGAAAGATGAAGGTGGAGAGACTTATAAAAAGGATTTCCATGAAGGAACATAAGGAAAGTTTTTATCAAGTTGAAGTAAGTGCTCAAATCAGAAATGGGTGTTAAATTGTTTTCAAATGCTTTTTTGGCACTACTGATCATGTGATTTTTTTTTCCATTAGCCTTTTAATATGGTGGATCATACTGGTTGATTTTCAAATATTGAACTAGCCTTGCATCCCTGGGATAAATCCATTTGGGTCATGGTATATAATTCTCTTTATATAATGCTGAGTTCTATTTGCTAATATTTTGTTAAGAATTTTTTTTACATTTATATTCATGAGGGATATTGGCCTGTGTTTTTCTTTCTCTCCCTTTCTTCCTTTCTCCTTTCCTTTCCTTTCCTTTCCTTTCCTCTTTCTTCCTTTCTTCCTTTTCTTTCTTTCTTCCTTCCTTCCTTCTCTCCTTGCTTGTCTGGTTTTGGTACCAAGGTAATACTAACTTCACAAAATAAATTGGAAAATGTTCTTTCCTCTTCTATTTTCTGCAAAAGATGGTGTACAAGTGGTGCTAATTCTTCTTCAAATGTTGGATCAATTTCTCTAGTGAAACAATCTAGGCCTGGAGATTTATTTTTTGGGAGTTTTAAATTACAAATTAAATTTCCTTAATATTATAGGGCTATTCAAATGATCTATTTAATATTGAGTGATATATACTAATTTGTGGGTTTTGAGGTATTGATCGATTTCTTCATTGTTAATTTGTGTGTATAAAGTTGTTTGTAGTATTCCCTTATTATCCTTATTATTTTAAATTTGTTGAGGTTTGTTTTATAACCCAGGATACGGTAAATGATTTGTGGGAACTTGAGATAAAACAATGGATTCTGCTGTTGTTAAGTGTATATTTTATAAATTCCTACCTGTTGGTTGATGGTATTGAGTTTTTCCATGTCTTTGCTGATTTTTTGCCTAGATATTTTATCAATTTTTGAGAGGAATGTTGAAGTCTCTAACTATAATTGAGACTCTGTCAATTTGTCATTTCAGTTCTATCAGTTTTTGCTTCATATATTTTGTAGCTCTGCTCTTGGTACATGTACATTTAGGATTGCTATGTCTTCTTGGTGGATTGATTACTTTGTCATTATGTAATGTCCCTTCTTGTTTCTAATAATTTTCTTTGTTCTGAAATTTACTTTGCTTGATATTAATATAGCCACTCCTGCACTCCTTTTATTTATGTTAGCATAATATGCCTTTTTCCATCCTTTCAACCTTCTTATATCATTATACTTGAAGTGAGTTTCTTGTAGACAGCATATAGTTAGATCACTTTTTATATTTAACCTTCCAGTCTCTGTCTCTTAGAGACTTTAATCCATTTATCTTTAATGAAATTATTCAAAGAGAAGACTTGCATTGCCATTTTGCTCTTTGTTTTCTCTATGTCATATATCTTTGTTACTCAATTCCTTCACTGCCTTCTTTTGTGTTTAGACGTTCTAGTGTGCTGTTTTGATTGCATTCTCATTTTTTCTGTGTATATTTTAGTTATGTTTTTAGTGGTTGTCTTGAGGATTACAGTTCACATTTATAACAGTGATTTCAGATTAATACCAACTTGGTTTTAATAGTATACAAAAACTTCACTCCTGTAAAACTCCATTCGCCCAACCCCCTTATGTTGTTATTGTTATAAATGACATATTGTTACTGTTGTATGTATAACATATATAATGTATGCAATATGTATAAGCACATATATAATGTGCATTTAAATGTGTATATTATAAATATGTAACAAATATAAGTATTATATTTGTATATGTTATATTGATATATAGTAAACATATAACATATATAAATAATGTATATATATATATATATATATATAACTTATTGCAGTCTACTGGTGGTGTCATTTTACTAGTTCAAGTGAAGTATAGAAACCTTACCTCTCTTCATATCCCTTTACCCTTCCCTATTTATAATATAACAGTCTTAAGTATTTCCCCTACATACATTTAGAACCATACCAGACAATGTTATAAATTATGCTTCAACCTTCAAACATAATTTAGAAAACTCAAGTGGAGGAAAGCCTGTTGTATTTATTTAGTTCCCTAATATTCCAAGGTTCCTCCTTGTATTGTTTTCTATCTGTTTAGAGAAATTTCTTTAGCTATTCTTTTTGGGTAGGTTTCCTGGTAAGACTTTAGCTTTCCTTTATCTTAGAAATTTTTTATATCCATGTCATTGCTGAAGTATATTTTCACTGGATGTAGGATTCTTGGCTGACAGTTCTTTTCTTTTGGCACTGAAAAATATAATACCACTTCCTCTAGCCTCCATGATTTATGATGAGAAATCTGCTGTCATTGTTATTTTCCTATATGTGAGTTGTCATTTTTCTCTGGCTGCTTTCAAGATTTTTTCTTTGTTTTTAGTTTTCAGAAGTTTAATTATGATGTGTCTTGGTATGGATTTCTTCAGGTTTATCCTGTTTGGCATTTGCTTAGCTTCTTGAATCTGTAGGTCTTTTTCTCCTGGGAAATTTGGGAAGTTTTCAGCCATTATTTCTTAGAGTCCTTTTTCAGCCCTGCCATTTTTCTCCTTGCCTTGTGAGAAATTACATAAATGTTAGATCTTTTTTAAAAAAAAAATAATCCCACAGATCTTTGAGACTGTATTTTTGTCTCCTCCGTTTTTCAGGTTAATTTCTAATGTTTTGTCTTTCAGTTCATTGTTTCTCTCCTATGTTTTCTCCTTTTGCTGTTAAGCACATCCACTGAGATTTTTATTTCAGTCATTGTATTTTTCAGTTCCAAAATTACCATTTGGTTTTTCTTTATATCTTTTATTTCCTATTTTTATTTGTTTGAAGCATATTTGTAGTTGCTTGTTGAAGCATTTTTATTGTTGCTGCTTTAAAATCAGGTCATATTAATAACTCTGAAATCTCGGTGTTGGCATCTCTTGTCTTTTTCATTCAGTTTGAATGCTTCCTATTTCTGTGTATAATGAATTATTTTATTGAAACCTGGACATTTTCATATAATGTATGAGGTTCTGGACCTTATTTAATCCTTATTTTAAAAACTGATTTAACCTGACACTTCTCTGGCAGCGGGGGTGGGGTAGGAGTAGGAGAGTGGGGAGGAGCACCACCACCCTGTTACTGTCAGATGGAGGTAGAAATCTGTGTTCTCCATTCAACCTCCTAAGTGGTGGGGGTGAGGGTGAGGATTCCTCCTTACTGGTGGTTGGGGATGGGAGTGTTGTTTCCCACTGTGGTCTCCACTGACACTGTGGTAAGGGCAGTCTTTTTATCGCTGAGTGGTGCTGAAAGTCCTGATTCTCCATCAGGCCTCCTCCTCTTCTGACCCTATCCCAGTGGGGAGGGGGAATGGGTACCTCATTATTGCTGGGTGGGGGTAGAAGTCCGTTTACCCCATGTGGTCTCCCTGAATACCATGAGGGCTGGGGTGTTTGTTACTGGCCAGTGGGGGTAAAATTCCTGGCTCCCTACTTGGCCTTTTCTTATACCAGCCCCTTGGATATCAGAGCTCCTCATTAGAGCCTTACAAGGGTGGGAGACTAGGCTTCCTACTTTGTTTTGCTGGTATGGATGAGAGTGGGGCCACAGATTTTTCTGCAGTGTTTGCCTGGAGTAGAATAGGTATTATCTAAAAGTTTCTGTCTTGGGACTTCCCTGGTGGTCCAGTGGGTAAGACTCCATGCTCCCAGTGCAGCCTTCCTTCCTTCTCTCCTTGCTTGTCTGGTTTTGGTACCAAGGTAATACTAACTTCACAAAATAAATTGGAAAATGTTCTTTCCTCTTCTATTTTCTGCGAAAGATGGTGTACAAGTGGTGCTAATTCTTCTTCAAATGTTGGATCAATTTCTCTAGTGAAACAATCTAGGCCTGGAGATTTATTTTTTGGGAGTTTTAAATTACAAATTAAATTTCCTTAATATTATAGGGCTATTCAAATGATCTATTTAATATTGAGTGATATATACTAATTTGTGGGTTTTGAGGTATTGATCGATTTCTTCATTGTTAATTTGTGTGTATAAAGTTGTTTGTAGTATTCCCTTATTATCCTTATTATTTTAAATTTGTTGAGGTTTGTTTTATAACCCAGGATACGGTAAATGATTTGTGGGAACTTGAGATAAAACAATGGATTCTGCTGTTGTTAAGTGTATATTTTATAAATTCCTACCTGTTGGTTGATGGTATTGAGTTTTTCCATGTCTTTGCTGATTTTTTGCCTAGATATTTTATCAATTTTTGAGAGGAATGTTGAAGTCTCTAACTATAATTGAGACTCTGTCAATTTGTCATTTCAGTTCTATCAGTTTTTGCTTCATATATTTTGTAGCTCTGCTCTTGGTACATGTACATTTAGGATTGCTATGTCTTCTTGGTGGATTGATTACTTTGTCATTATGTAATGTCCCTTCTTGTTTCTAATAATTTTCTTTGTTCTGAAATTTACTTTGCTTGATATTAATATAGCCACTCCTGCACTCCTTTTATTTATGTTAGCATAATATGCCTTTTTCCATCCTTTCAACCTTCTTATATCATTATACTTGAAGTGAGTTTCTTGTAGACAGCATATAGTTAGTTCATGGTTTATAATCCAACCTGCTAATCTGTTTTTAATTCATATATTTAGACCATTTATATTTAATGTAATTATCGATATGTTAGGACATAAGTCTGGCATTTTATTTTTTTGTTTTCTGTTTGTTCTATTTTTTTTCATTTCTTTTTTTCCCCTTGCCTTCCTGTGTGCTTCTGGAATGTATTTTAAAATTCCATTTTGATTTATCTTTTTAAAAAAGTATATCTTTTAATATAGCTCTTTTATTGGTTTCTCTAAGTATTACATTATATATATACGTATATATATATACATATATACGTATATATATACACACACATATATATATCTGTGTGTATATATATATATATATATATATATATATATATATATAACTTATTTCAGTCTACTGTTTTCACTGGATGTAGGATTCTTGGCTGACAGTTCTTTTCTTTTGGCACTGAAAAATATAATACCACTTCCTCTAGCCTCCATGATTTATGATGAGAAATCTGCTGTCATTGTTATTTTCCTATATGTGAGTTGTCATTTTTCTCTGGCTGCTTTCAAGATTTTTTCTTTGTTTTTAGTTTTCAGAAGTTTAATTATGATGTGTCTTGGTATGGATTTCTTCAGGTTTATCCTGTTTGGCATTTGCTTAGCTTCTTGAATCTGTAGGTCTTTTTCTCCTGGGAAATTTGGGAAGTTTTCAGCCATTATTTCTTAGAGTCCTTTTTCAGCCCTGCCATTTTTCTCCTTGCCTTGTGAGAAATTACATAAATGTTAGATCTTTTTAAAAAAAAAAATAATCCCACAGATCTTTGAGACTGTATTTTTGTCTCCTCCGTTTTTCAGGTTAATTTCTAATGTTTTGTCTTTCAGTTCATTGTTTCTCTCCTATGTTTTCTCCTTTTGCTGTTAAGCACATCCACTGAGATTTTTATTTCAGTCATTGTATTTTTCAGTTCCAAAATTACCATTTGGTTTTTCTTTATATCTTTTATTTCCTATTTTTATTTGTTTGAAGCATATTTGTAGTTGCTTGTTGAAGCATTTTTATTGTTGCTGCTTTAAAATCAGGTCATATTAATAACTCTGAAATCTCGGTGTTGGCATCTCTTGTCTTTTTCATTCAGTTTGAATGCTTCCTATTTCTGTGTATAATGAATTATTTTATTGAAACCTGGACATTTTCATATAATGTATGAGGTTCTGGACCTTATTTAATCCTTATTTTAAAAACTGATTTAACCTGACACTTCTCTGGCAGCGGGGGTGGGGTAGGAGTAGGAGAGTGGGGAGGAGCACCACCACCCTGTTACTGTCAGATGGAGGTAGAAATCTGTGTTCTCCATTCAACCTCCTAAGTGGTGGGGGTGAGGGTGAGGATTCCTCCTTACTGGTGGTTGGAGATGGGAGTGTTGTTTCCCACTGTGGTCTCCACTGACACTGTGGTAAGGGCAGTCTTTTTATCGCTGAGTGGTGCTGAAAGTCCTGATTCTCCATCAGGCCTCCTCCTCTTCTGACCCTATCCCAGTGGGGAGGGGGAATGGGTACCTCATTATTGCTGGGTGGGGGTAGAAGTCCGTTTACCCCATGTGGTCTCCCTGAATACCATGAGGGCTGGGGTGTTTGTTACTGGCCAGTGGGGGTAAAATTCCTGGCTCCCTACTTGGCCTTTTCTTATACCAGCCCCTTGGATATCAGAGCTCCTCATTAGAGCCTTACAAGGGTGGGAGACTAGGCTTCCTACTTTGTTTTGCTGGTATGGATGAGAGTGGGGCCACAGATTTTTCTGCAGTGTTTGCCTGGAGTAGAATAGGTATTATCTAAAAGTTTCTGTCTTGGGACTTCCCTGGTGGTCCAGTGGGTAAGACTCCATGCTCCCAGTGCAGGGGGCCCGGGGTTCAATCCCTGGTTAGGGAACTAGATCCCGCATGCGTGCCACAACTAAGAGTGCGCATGCCACAACTAAAAGATCCCACATACTGCAATGAAGACTAAGACCTGGCACAGCCAAAATAAATAAATAAATATTAAAAAAATATAAAAGTTTCTGTCTTGCTTGGCTGTTCCTTTCCTAGTCTTTTGGTTAGAGAGAGCAGGCTTTTGGGGGAATTTTTTTGGTCTGTGCCCCCTGGTGTTTCTGGATTGCTATCCTCATTAGCCCCACATTTGGGATATACGTATATATACGTATATATATATACATATATACGTATATATATACACACACATATATATATCTGTGTGTATATATATATATATATATATATATATATATATATATAACTTATTGCAGTCTACTGGTGGTGTCATTTTACTAGTTCAAGTGAAGTATAGAAACCTTACCTCTCTTCATATCCCTTTACCCTTCCCTATTTATAATATAACAGTCTTAAGTATTTCCCCTACATACATTTAGAACCATACCAGACAATGTTATAAATTATGCTCTTTTGGTTAGAGAGAGCAGGCTATTGGGGGAATTTTTTTGGTCTCTGGCCCCTGGTGTTTCTGGATTGCTATCCTCATTAGCCCCACATTTGGGATATACGAGGCAAAACGAAAGCCCAGGGTATTCACCACTGTGTTCTTTGGGTCCCAGAGTCCCTAGTTGATCTGCCTCCTCTCTACTTTTTAGAGTCTTCTTATATTTGATTTATAAGTAATGTCCAGGAGTTTTAATTGTACTTAGCAGGAGAAATAGGGGAAAGTACACCTACTGCTAGCTGTTTTAAAATATTTTCTGTACTTTCAAACTTAATCTCACCCAGAAGCAAGTCAAAATCTCCACATCAAGCTTGGTTCGTTACTTTCCCCCATTTTCCACAGTCAGTCCTCTTGGCTCTATCTTTGAAACATATTCAAATCCTCTCCTCTCCATCTTCGCTTCTGTCAGCCAAGGTCAAGTCATCATCTCCTTCCTAGATTACTACAGTCAGGAGCAAGCACTTGTTAGAGTGAACTTTTAAAAACATAAATCACTTCACATCACTACCCTGATTAAGAAACTCTAACTGGTTTTTCATTGCACCTTGAATAAAATATGAATTCCTTATCCTAGTCTATTAAGTCCTCAAATAATCTACCCCATACCTACCTCTCCAACCTCATCTCCTCCACTCCTCTCTTAAGTAAAAATGCTCTCATCATACTTACCTCATTTTCCTCTCATATGGACTTCTAACTTGTACCTGCCTCAGGGTATGAACTTGCCATTGGAGAGCTCAGAGTGCTCTTTTTCCAGATCTTCACAGGTTTTTTTGGTCACGTGGATTCCAGCTTAAACATCACCTCCTCTGAGAAGCCTCTCCCACCACCTCCCTTGCCCAAGTAACTTTCTGTATCAACACCCTGTTTAATTTTCTTCAAAGCATTTTATCACTAGTATTTTTTGTTATATTTATTTGTGTACTAGCCATCAGCTATCTTCTCCCTCTGAGATATAAACTCTATGACATCAGGGTCATTGCTTATCGTGTCTACTGAGATTTGCTGGGGACACAGTATCTAAATAATTTTTATTGAATGGATGAATTTAATCAATTCCTAGTGAGCTAATTATGTACAAGGGTTTATGCTTGGTGCAAGATAATATTTTACATCTGACATATCATTGAATCTGAACACTGATGTTTTGTTGTAGACATCTTTGTCACCTCCTATAAAGGAGGAAATGGAAGCTTGAAGAGATCCAGTCCTTCCCCCAAAGTTAATGAATTTGATTCCACCAACATTTACGGGGGGCACATTTACATGCCAGGCACAGTGCATGATACCAGGGATACAAATGTGAATAAAGCAGGGCTCTTGCCATCTAATTGCTCACAGTCTGGTGTGGAGACAGCACAAACCACTAACTACTATAATATGCTGTGTGAATAAACTGTGGTAAGCCTTATGCCAAAAGTAAGAACAAAACATTAGGAGATAAAGAATTGTGTGACTGGGCTTCCCTGGTGGTGCAGTGGTTGAGAGTCCGCCTGCCGATGCAGGGGACATGGGTTCATGCCCTGGTCCGGGAGGATCCCACATGCCGCGGAGCGGCTGGGCCCATGAGCCATGGCCGCTGAGCCTGCGCGTCCGGAGCCTGTGCTCCGCAACAGGAGAGGCCACAACAGGGAGAGGCCTGCGTACCATGGGAAAAAAAAAAAAAGCATCGTGTGACTAATTTTGCTGGATGGTTGGATGAAGATTTTGAAAAGCTTTACAGAGTAGATGGCATTTGAGCTAGGCCTGCAAAGATGAATAGGCTTTTGCCAGGTGCAGAAAGGGTGATAAGAGCTTTCCAGACAGAGAGAAGAGGAGATGTGAAGGCAGAGGGGCTTGAAAGAGGACACATCCTGGTTAGTTAGCTGTTTGAGAGCAGGCTGGACTTTCACAGCACTTACGAAAGCGTTAAAGTGAATCAGCCTGCGGGACTGAATGAATAGACTTTCATTCTTTTCTGAGTTAATGAAGTTTTGATCTACCTCCAAGAGTCAGTAAAAGTTTGCTTTGTCTAAAATTTTATTTCCAAAGCTTTATGTAGTTTTTCTTCAATCAGCCTCTTCTATTTGAATGAACTATGGTAGCACCATGAAGAAGGGGAGATAGGGCATGGTAAACTCACAAACAGCCCTGGTTTGCCTGTTCTGCAGGCTTGGTATAGGGTGATGTGCTGTAGTTAGGAGAAGGCTCTCTTACCCTCTGCCAACATGACCACGTAGCATGAAATCTCAGAACTAGAAATTCTTTGCCATGGATCCAGCCTTGCTGGCTGGAACACAAATATCCCTGGGAAAAGAAACACATAAAACTGTTAATGGGTATTAGCACCTTCATGAGAATGAATGTGTGAGCATCTTTGAGCTGTGCTAGCCAGTGTCCTTAGGGAACCAAGGGGATGGGCGTTTGGTTGCAGGGGAAGGACGAGAAGGTTGAGTACTGAATTATGCCAGATACGGAGCCAGGGGCTCTGGTGCTTTTTGCATTTTAATTTTCTCAACACTGTTCTCTTAATTTTGGAGACTGGCCCAGTGAGGCACATAGAGGTTAGGTAGCTTGCCTGAGGTCACGCTGCTAGCGGTAGTAAAGCTGGAATTCAAAACCAGTTCTGCTTCTAAAGGTATGCCGCCTCTCTACACCTGCCTCTTGCAGTATAGCATGACGTCACATGGGGGTGGGGCAGTGGTGAGCATGGTAGGAAAAAATGATAAAGATGTAGAGTGCGGAGGTCAAAGTTCACTCAGGTCACAGGCACACTTTGGGCTGAACCTGAGAAGAGTACTGCCTCTCTAGGCCAGGTGTTGTCTCTTTGACCATATCTATGTGCTATCTGTCTACAGCACTTGGAAGTGTAGAAGCATTGTCTGGATAGGCTGATAAAATTCTCAGCCAAATAAGAATATGCCAAATGACTACTTAAAGGGGCCGGCATGCTTGCTTTGTACAGTGAATCCATGGCTTGGAGATAATCAGAAAACCTTTTTTCATCAGATGGCATATCACAGACGAGAAAAGCAGTGTGAAGGAAGAGAGTCGGGCAAACAGTGGCAGCTACAGACTGGCTGAAGCCCATCGTCCCCCATCCTTGGGAAGGCTGGTGTGATTCTTCACCAAGTTCCCTTCCTGATTGTACTCAGGGCGCCTTGGAAGCAGCAAGCATGGCTCTGCAGAATCTGTCACCCCCGAATGAGAACTACACTCCATAGGGAAATGGCATCCTCCCAGATGTTACACGTTTTGTCCTCCAGAGATGGAAGAGGATCCTGCGTGTAGCCAAACAAAGAAGCTGTTACACAGATCATGAATAGGGGAACCGCACACACGCACCCAGCAATGACACATTCATCTCCTACTCCTTATACAGGTGTTCCACAAAATGCAAAAAGCCTTGGGTTTGTGGTTCTCCATTTCTGCTGTGTCTCTGGAGTTTCTAGCCACCAGTCAGGCTCGCAGGGGAGAGCAGAGATGGGAGGAAAACCACTCTGCATCCTGGGTCGATACAGGATCCACCATTCTGTACCTCCTTCCTTAGAGCCGGAAGCTGGGTATTGTTCTCTCTTTCAGTGACTATTACATGTACCTTGAACACATCGCTAAGTGCTGTAGAAACGGTGGTAAAGGAGAAGTTGGCTGTTTATTACACTGAAAATAAACCTCACTTCCATAAAGACGCAGACCTACTAGAGAATGGACTTGAGGACACAGGGAGGGGGAAGGGGAAGCTGGGACAAAGTGAGAGAGTGGCATGGACATATATACACTACCAAATGTAAAATAGATAGCTAGTGGGAAGCAGCCGCATAGCACAGGTGTAAAGCAATTATACTCCAATAAAGATGTTAAAAAACAAAACAAAACAAAACAAACTCACTTCCAGCATCAGGTAGAATCTCCTTGTTCACTTCACCTTAGCCACATGATCCTCCTTTCTATTTCTTGAACACACCTTAAGCCTTTGCCTGGCCTTCTCTTCCCTCCTCATCCTGCAGGTCCCAGCCCAAAGGTTACCTCTTCATTGAGGTCTTCCCCACACAGACTGAAGTCACTCTTTCCCTCCCAGCCACACACCTGCTTTAGTCATTCTCTAGCTAGCATATTCACTTCATTTATTGCAATCTTAGCCTTTATTACTTTTTGGATTATCTTTTTCATTTATCAGTAACTGTTTCCTGTCTGTTTTCTAACCTCTAGAATGTTAGTTTCTTGCAAATGGGACCCTTGCCTGTTTTATTCCTAGCATATAGCTTAGAATAATCTGTAGTAGTTGTTCAATAAATATTGGTGAATGAATGAACAACACTGTTGCTGCTTTTGGGCTTACAGTCTGAAGAGGCGGTGTAGCATCAGAACTTAGACTCAAGATTCAGACAGCCAGGAGTTTGAATTCTGGCTCTGGCGCTAATGACCCAAAGTTTCAGAACTTCAGATTTTTCATCTTTAAAAATGAGATAATAATAGCACTTACTTCACAGAGTTGAAGTGAGGATTAAATGAGATAATTTGTCTAAAGTGCTTGGCATTGGTTTTGCAACATAGTCAGGGACAATAAAGGTTGTGTTTTATTATTATGGGGAGCAAATCTATAAATGTAAAGAATACAATAAAATGTAATAAATGGGGTGAGAGGGGAGGTGAAGGGCAGGTTGCCTCAATGACATCTAAGGTGAGACCTGTTTCAGACAGATTTCATTGAGGAGCCATATCCATCTAGTTACACCCATGACCGAAATCAGCAAACCACTCTGAAGGAGAGACGTTAGTGACGAGGGTCCTCACTGGCATCACAGTACCAGAAGGATCATACCTGAGCTCTCGTCCACTTACCTACAGCCCGAGAATCAGGCTCTTTGTTACAGGGGAGGCAGCAGCCCCAAAGCAGTGAGCACACTTTTTTTTTTTTTTTTTTTTTTTTTTTTTTTCATCTTTATCACCTAAACCTGGCCCACAGCTTGCACGTTGAGTAAATGTCTGCTATACATAATTATTAGTAGAATCCAAAGGAATTACATTTTAGTAAGTATGTCAACCCAGATGCCTTTGTCCAAATGATGAACAGAAAGTGTTTGAGGGAAAAAATTCACACACACACACAAGATTAATTCATACATAATGAATAATATTGTATTGCCTAATATAATATTATCCAACTTTTTTTTGTTTTTGGGGTTTTTTTTGCGGTACGCTGGCCTCTCACTGTCGTGGCCTCTCCCGTTGCGGAGCACAGGCTCCGGACGCGCAGGCTCAGCGGCCACGGCTCACGGGCCCAGCCGCTCCGCGGCATGTGGGATCCTCCCGGACCGGGGCACGAACCCGCGTCCCCTGCATCGGCAGGCAGACTCTCAACCACTGCACCACCAGGGAAGCCCAGTGAGCACACTTTGATTAGGGATGCTGATGAATGACTTTAATAATCTGATGTCGTTGAGATCGCTTTCTCTCATTTGGAGTCTGGGTCACGTATGGGAAGAAGCACACTAGCCCTTTATCTACTGTCAGTTCAGATTTCAGGCTTCCTTCTGCATGCTCTATCTAAATTAAATCTCCAGTCCACTGGGGAGCCCTCTGGCTTTTAGCTCCTATTTTTGGAACAGTAGTCAAGACTTGGATCTCCCGAAAAGGAGGCCCCAGGCTCCTGCTGTGGCCGGGGCTCCCCCAGGCTCTGCCTGCTCTGCATATTCAACCAGACCACAGTGGCTCTGAGAGTTTGTTTCTTTTTTTCTGCCACCGGGTAATTGTTCAGCAAGTGCCACCAGTGGTGTCTCAAAGCCAAGCCCTTGTCCATCAGCGTTAACAGGACCTCCCCCACAGGCTCTGAAGCCAGAGGTCCAAGGACAGCAGAGGAGGTCCTGCCTTTCGTGCTTGTCTGACTATTTTTTGGATGAGTAAATAGACTCCCACAAAGAACGACATGTAACAGCAAGCTAGAGGTGTAGTAATGGCTATGGAAGCTCAGATTTGTGTGCTGGATTGAGAATGTTGTCAAAGGTCAGCTGTGAACAGTCCTGGACCCTGTTGCTATTTTCAGTAACACGTGGGTAGAGCTGGGGTGGGGTGGGGGGTAACTGATGGTGCTTTTTGACTGACTATAGTTACTAGTTAATGAAAGTTGCCAATGTATTTTACAATTTCTGGGTTCACCAGGTTGCTCACATCATACCTTTAGTTTGACTTTTCTTTTTGCTGGAGAACACCCTTTAGTAGTTTATATATAGAGAGAGTGTGGGTGGTAAAAAAAAATCTTTTTGTTTTTGTATATTTAAAATGTGCTTATTTTGCCCTTTAATGATAGTTTAGCAGAATACATAGTTTTTGTTACACTTTCTTTTAGTACTTTGGAGACACTGTTCTATTGTCTTCTGGCATCCATTGTTGCTGCCGAAAAGACTGAGCATGGATTATATTCTGGAGACAAAGGAGAGCCTTTAGAGGGATTTGAGTTCAGATGTAATTTTTTTTTTTTTTTTTTTTTTTTTTTTTTGGTGGTATGCGGGCCTCCAGATGTAATTTGATGAGTCTGCTTTTAGAAAATTGATCTGGGTGCAATATGTAAGATGATTATATTAATTTTAATTGCAGAGTTGTAGACAGCAGTGTATTGAATGAAAAATGTTATATAAACATTTTATTTACAAAAGCATAACTCTTACATTATGTTGTGGCAGAACACTATATATATATATTTTTTTTTTCGGTACGCGGGCCTCTCCCTGTTGTGGCCTCTCCCGTTGCGGAGCACAGGCTCCGGACGCGCAGGCTCAGCGGCCATGGCTCACGGGCCTAGCCGCTCTGCGGCATGTGGGATCTTCCCGGACCAGGACACGAACCCGTGTCCCCTGCATTGGCAGGCAGACTCTCAACCACTGCGCCACCAGGGAAGCCCAGAACACTACTTTAAGATACCAGCAGATTTTTTTTTCTCCCTGAATTTCCTTCTGTCTCTTTTGCATGTAAGCAATTAGTTGGTCCTGTGCTCCTTGTCACAGTGAAGTGGATGGGGTAGAGATATAGAAGTGTGGGAATCCTTTTTTTTAGTTTATAAAACAATTTACTTTTACATATATATGTATATTTGTTAAGGTCATAATATTATTTATGAGAGTTTGAATATTGGCCTTTACTATGTTATATAAAGTAATTTGTAGTGAAGTATGGATAAGAACACTTGCTTTTCGTGTTCAGTTTTGGTTTTCCTGGAATGTTACAAGACTATATTGTGAAATGTAATTTGGGTAATAATAGGCAAAGCCTGCTTAATTGTGGGCTACATACAGCCAGGAAAGTAAAAACAATAAAGCTTCATGGTTAAAAGTGAGGATTCTGGCCTCAAAATCCAGGGGTGGGAATTTTCTTGACTTTTTTTTTTCAAAAGGCTAAACTCCAAGGAACAGGAAACGATTCTGAAGAATAGATAAAAGTTCCCTGTCAGACACTGAAGGGAGGTGTGATCTCTCAAAGACTAGAAAAGAAAAATCTCCATCTTGTCCCCAGGGTGGGCAGAGGTGGGTGAGAGCTGGTGAGAGCAGGGAGAACCTGCACCCTGCTCCCAATCAGTGCACAGTCAGGGCCTGCAGAGGCAGCCAGGCTCCCGGGCTCGGGCTCGGGCTCGGCACAAGGAGGATGTGGCCTCGGGCGGCTCCCCAAAGGCCTGGGACTTCGCGTCCCTGCAGCATCAGCGCTTGGGATTTCAGCAGCGCCTAATGTGAGCAGACAGCAGGGTCATGAGAGGGAACACTGTCCCCACAGCAACCTGATGCTGGCTCGCATTCCAGGATTGTGGCTGAGTAGGAAGCCTACGCTTCCCTGTGTGTCTCCTTTGCTCTCACACTATGACCTCACTCACAACACTGCTGACACCAGATGTGGGTTTGTTTTTTCCCATACCACGCAATTCTCTGATACCAGCCGGGCATCCTATAAGTTAACTGACACCGTCTATGTGGAGATAGCATCAGATCCTGCAGGTTAAGGTTTCAGTCCCACGAGACTGCCCTCCATCCACTTCAGCTGCCCATCGCAAGTGGGTGGTCCCGAGGTTATCCACAACTTCCATCCAACTTGGCTACAGATCAGGGGTTCCCATGATCTCCTCCCCCTTGGATTTGAGTGTTTGCTAGAGCGGCTCATAGAACTCAGGGAAACACTTACTTACTTTAGGATAATATAAAGGACACAGATGAACAGCCAGATGAAGAGATCCATAGGGTGAGGTCTGAGAGGGTCCGGGAGCAAAGGAGCTTCCTTCCCTGTGGAGTTGGAGTTGGGGTGCATCACCCCTCCAGTACATGGTGTGGATGTGTTCACCAGTCTGGAAGCTCTCTGAACACCATGCTTTGGGACACAGGTGTGATCAATTCTTAACTCCATGTCCAGCCCCTCTCTCCTCTCTGGAGAATGAAGGGGCAGGGCTGAAAATTCCAAGCTTCTAATCATGGCTTGGTCTTTCTGGTGACCAGCCCCCATCCAGGAGCCATCCAGCAGCCCACCCAGAGTTGCCTCGTTAGAACAAAAGACGCTACTATCACTTAGGAAATTCCAAGGGATTTAGACACTCTGTGTCAGAGACCAGAGTCAAAGGCCAAATATGAGAGCAAAACATGCTCCTAGGGCTTTTATCACTCAGGAAATTACAAGGGTTTTAGGAGCTCTGTGCCAGGAACTGGGACAGAGACCATGTTTATTTTTTTGATCACATCACTATGGCGGCACATCCCAGGGAGAGGGTTGAGAGGTAGTGCTTCCACTATTCCCGGAGAAGGAGGATTTAAAATAGAAACTAAGTTGAGTTATAAAAAGAAAGGTATAGGGGCTTCCCTGGTGGCGCAGTGGTTGAGAGTCCGCCTGCCGATGCAGGGGACACCGGTTCGTGCCCCGGTCCGGGAAGATCCCATATGCCGCGGAGCGGCTGGGCCCGTGAGCCATGGCTGCTGAGCCTGCGCGTCCGGAGCCTGTGCTCCACAACGGGAGAGGCCACAACAGTGAGAGGCCCCCATATCGCAAAAAAAAAAAAAAAAAAAAAAAAAAAGAAAGGTATAATTTTTGACCCCAGGGTATATGGCTTGAGATTCATAGTGGCTACAAGGTTAATTTAGCTATAGTGCAAATATTAGTTTACTTGACCATGAGTATCTGATAGAGGCAGCTTTTGATAACTGTCCATTTGCAGATCTGGGTGGGGAGTCTAGACCCCTGACCCCAGGCTGGTGGAAAGAGCCCTGGGCTTAGAGGAGAAGCACTGCCATGCTGGGACTGTAAGGAAGGGCTTAAGGTTGCCATGTATGTACAGAACACTGAGTTAAATTTGAATTTCAGATAATGAATAATTTATACTAAAATATTATTTGTTATTATCTGGAATCCAAGCTTAACTGAGTATCCTGTGTTTTTTGCCCCCTAAGTCTGGCAACCCTACTTTGGGCAGGTCATTTAACCTCTCGGAGTTTCAATTCCCTCATCTGAAAGACAGCAGAATGATACCCACTTGAGAGCACTGTGCTTAGGAACACGTGGGGTCCCTGCAGTGGGGCTGGGTTTCCCTCAACCCTCTTAGGATCCCTGTCTGGGTCTGATACTGATCAGTGTTCTTAACCTTCCTCAATCAATAGAACTTGATAAGAGGCCAGACAAGAAACTCAGGCAAGGCTTTACTGGGGCCCCTGCAGGGGGTGGGGAGTGAAAACAAGTAACAGTTTCCTTTGCTCTCTCCCTGAGGGGGTGTGAGCTCATTCTTTATACAGGGTGAGGGGAGGGGTGGGTCCAGGGTTCAGTGGCTCAGGTGGTTTGCCCACCCCTTAGCAGGTGTTGTGTGCAGGGGGCATGCTCAGTACCCTGCTTTTGCTCCCAACACCTGTTTTTGCTCCTGGCTCTTAAGTAGTGGCAGTTGGGTTTTTTTTTGTTGTTGTTGTTGTTTTTTTTCGGTATGCGGGCCTCTCACTGTTGTGGCCTCTCCCGTTGCGGAGCACAGGCTCTGGACGCACAGGCCCAGCGGCCATGGCTCACGGGCCCAGCCACTCCGCGGCATGTGGGATCTTCCCGGACCGGGGCACGAACCCGTGTCCCCTGCATCGGCAGGCGGACTCTCAACCACTGCGCCACCAGGGAAGCCCGGCAGTTGGGTTTTTTTTTTGGTCTTTTTGTATCTTTTTGTCCATAATTTGTCCCAACAGCGCATGCACTCAGTTATTTCTGGTCCCTTATAAGTTCTTTGGATTTTGTTGCTTGAGGAGATGTGCATCCAGGTGCAAGTGCTGCAGCAAAGGGTCTCAGGTCCCGGGTCCCAGCCTTTCTGAGGTCTGAAAATTAAACTGACACAGATTAACAAGAGAAAATTATACAAATTTATTTAATATAAATTTCATGTGGCACAACAGGCTTCATAAGGAAATGAAGAATGGAACATAATAAACCAGTTAAACTATTTTAATGCTGGGTTTGATGAAGAATGGATAGTCATGGAGAAATAGGATAGGTCAAGGAGTATGAGGTACGTATAGTAAACTGGGGAAGCTTAGCAAGGCCTACTTCTTAGGATTCTTCTTGGGCTCCCTTGGTCTTCAGAGATAAGGATGCTCCTTTCCTACAGGTAAAGGGAGGGCACTTTTCACAGGAGGGTTTTATGATCTGTTTCAGGGGGAAAAGATGGGGAGAAGTCCAAAGTGACCTTCTTGCTTCTTCGGTTTTCTCACACTCCTTCAGCTTAAAATACTCAACATACAAAGGTGCCATATTTGGGGATAGTGTGTCCTGAACCCCATCATTACTCATGGCTGAGATGATTAAGAATCTGCAGTCCTATGCACTCCTAGAATAGTTCTATAATAGTTAAGTCTGTGTGGAGTAAGACGAACTCAAGTTTTAATTCTCCTACTTAATAACCGTGTAGTGTTAGCTATCTGTAAAATGGGATATTAATGGTATCTACCTCATGGTGTACTTATGAGGCTTCGATGGGTTAATGGATGTAAGGTGCTTAGCCCTGAGCAAGGTACCCGATAAGTGCTCAATAAATAATACTTAGTTCCCACTGCAGCTGTGCAAATATGATAACATTTTATCAAAGTGAATCAAGGAGACTTGGAAATGAGTCATTGAACTGAGGATGACTTAGTGCTATCTCTACACTCAGTGCTGAGGGGCAATGTCTTTTCCTTCCTGTTAGTTATCAGAAGGGGACAGAAATTGCCAAGTTTAGAAGGGGAAGAAATTTGCAAAATTTTCTGAGTGTGTTAAGAGACAAAGATAACACCTTTGTGAGCATTTTTGAAGAGTAAAGAATTTTCCTGAATCTCGGCCCATTCTGTAAACTCAGAAGAAATCAATGGCTGATGCCTACATTTTACCCCAGGCAAAAACCTCCCTCATATACAAACTGTGGATTCACTGCAGCCTTAGATTATCGCTAGCCTGAGGCTAAAACTCTTCCTGTTTGAAAGAAACAGACCCTTTCTGGGTCACTGCATTAGTGAATGGTGAGCTGGCCTTGCCCAATTTCTTCAGATCCCTGAACACAGAGGGAGAAAAAAAAGAATTAATCAAACAGAGCTTGTCAGGTGAGTTTCAGGAGGGGCTCTGATATCTTTTAGTATAGGAAAACATTAAGATGTAACTACACAGAAAGGTAGAAATAAAAGCTAGATTTTAGTGACAGCAGCATCGGTTTCAAACAAGTTTTTGAGCTTGTTTAAGAAATATGAATATTTGTTTCGCTGTATCTCGTGTACTGTCAGTAATGACTTTTCAGGGACCTCAGAGATTTAATGGAAAAGTGAATTGATAAGCACGTGATTAAGCCATCAGACCCTGCAGCCATCAGGTAAATGGCAAACCCAGCTTTCCCCTCAGCCCCGTCTTTATGACCCCTGAGCCCACCTCGACTTGAGGTGCAGATTTCTTTACAATGCTCTTTCTCTCTTTCCTCTCTTTCAGTCTTTCTCTCTGGTGTCTTCTTTACCGAGTTTTTCTATCCTGAAGCTTTCACAGTCCAACCTCTATGGTGCTCCCTTGCAAAGTCATTTTTAACATTTGGTAGGTTTAATTGCTGGAATAATTATGCCCTTCCCTTAACTGATGTGCTGGGGTGTGGAGTGGAATGAACAAGTGAATATCTGTTTATGTCACTTGAAGAGTGATAAACAGATTTACATCAAGCAAGCTGCATAGTCTGAACTGACATGTAAGATGCCCCTGGGGAGTGACTGATTTTTTGCCTTTTTTTTTTTTTTTTCATTTGAAGTACCTGTCGTTTCTTTTCATTTCATATTTCTTCAGAGGCAATCAAGACATGTTAGTGAATACAAAATGCACAAGTCAAACATTTCTTTAAAAAGAAACTGCTTTGAAACAGTGCAGCCTGTAGAAGTCAGATATATTTTCTAACCTTTTGAGAAACACTTGCTAGTGTAAAAGCCTTTAAGCCCATCTGCATATGCAGTCTCTGAACTGATGTAAGATGCCCCCCGGGGGTGACTGATTTTTTTTCTTTTTTTTTTTTTTTTTTCATTTGAAGTACCTGTCGTTTCTTTTCATTTCATATTTCTTCAGAGGCAATCAAGACATGTTAGTGAATACAAAATGCACAAGTCAAACATTTCTTTAAAAAGAAACTGCTTTGAAACAGTGCAGCCTGTAGAAGTCAGATATATTTTCTAACCTTTTGAGAAACACTTGCTAGTGTAAAAGCCTTTAAGCCCATCTGCATATGCAATGGTAAATAATTCCTTAATACCCTCGGTTGGTTATGAAATAGTCTTACAGGTTGCAAAATAAATTATACCTTCTGTTAAAAGTATATATTTCTCTCCTTTCTTACTTATGGTTCCTGTAGCTCAAAATCCATGGTGCTCTGTGAAGTCTCCTGCATATATTAGTTTGGGTTCTCCAGTGAACCTCTGTTAGATTACCTTGTGGTTCTTAAGCCTCTTTCAGTTCGTTCTTGTCTCATTTGCTCTTTCTCTCTCCCAGAAAAATCATTTGGAAAATGTATCGCTAGTCAACATGTGTTGACTGTTTCCCAGTATAGGCTCTTTGTGGTTTGGAATGTGGGGAGATATGAATTAAGCAGTGGGAGAGGCAGCCTGTGGAATGGACCAGGCTGACCTGGTTGAGCACGTGGATGTAACCAGATCAATCATCTCATCACCCTCTCTCTCCACTTTCCCCCATCTGCCCACCTCCTCCCACTGTCCCCAGTACTTCAGACAAACGCAGTAGAAAGAGCATGAGCGTTGGCATCAGACAGACCTGTCTTTGAATCCTACCAACTCCTAAGCTGTGTGTCAGGCACTTGGTCCTGTAGGTCAGGGTTTTGTTAGCTGGAACACGAGCTGGGTCACCATATGCCCCGCCTTGCCTGGCCAATCTTGGCTTATGCTTTGTGTCCCGGCATCCTTATTAATAACGTCTCCTGGACTTCCCTGGTGGTGCAGTGGTTAAGAATCTGCCTGCCAGTGCAGGGGACACGGGTTCCATCTGGTCCGGGAAGATCCCACATGCCGCAGAGGAACTAAGCCAGTGTGCCACAACTACTGAGCCCGCGAGCCACAGCTACTGAAGCCTGTGTGCCCTAGAGCCCGGGCTCCGCGACAAGAGAAGCCACTGCAATGAGTAGCCCGAGCACCTCAACGAAGAGTAGCCCCCGCTCACCACAGCTAGAGAAAGCCTGTGTGCAGCAGTGAAGACCCAACCCAGCCAAAAAACAAAAAAATTAAAAAAAAAAGTCTCCTTTCACTGCCTCAAGTGCCCTGAGTAGATTATATGGTGACCCTAAAAATGAGGATAACTGTTATCTTCTGTTGTTGTGGTGAGGATGGCATTACAACCGTCTACTGTAGTGTCTGGCACATAGATCCTCGAGATGGTACCTTTCATTATTAGTAGTAATTATTTGAAAGGATGCTCCACCTGCTCTAAGTGGTTTACTTGATGTGGTGAGTCTGGACACGAGCTTAGAACTGAACATTTCATTTTCGTTTTCTACTATAGAATTCATTTAGGTTTTATGCTTTGTTTTAGAAATAGAATTAACTCCCACCTAGGTTTTTTAGGCTCTCAATTAAATGTAGGGCTCACCAAATAAATTTACCAGTGTCAGAAGCAGTAATGATGACTTTAGGTTGGAAAAGAGAAGAGAAGTTAAGCACAATTTATTTCATTTTTAACAGGAAAACAGTGCTGTTTAAAACAAAAAACAAACCAAAAAAATAAAGCATTCCAGGGAAGGGTAGAATTAATCATAGGCATAGGTTGCTTTCTCAAAAGTACTTCTCTTGAGTGAGCTCTTTGGGTAGAGGTTGAGAGCTGAATAGCCTGGTAACAAAATCCAGAGGGCAGAAGTCCTTGGAAAGATGGGTGGGGTGTCTCAGTAGGGGTCCAAGTGTTGCACAAGGTAAAAAACACATATACAAGAAGTTCTCTGTTGGAAATGGCAGAGGATTTATGGGGAAAATATTGTTAGGAAGAAAACCAAGGGTTGGCCCTGTGTGTGTCTTTCCTGGAGTCATGAACCAGCTGCCAGACATATTAACTGCACACTTGTTACGTTCCAGACCCTGTACGGGGCCCTGGTAAGGTGGGGATGTGACACACGGTCCCTGTCTCAAGGAGCACAGACTGTAGAGAAGGAGAGACACATGAACAACAGCAGTCCTCTGTACTGTGGTAAAGATGTGCTTGGTGGCTAGACTGGTTAACTGCTGCAGCAAACAGCCCCAAAGCCCTCAATGACTCACCACATAGACCTTGTTTCCCTCTTCTGTTAGAGTAATGAGCTGTTGGGAAGGCAGTCCTCACATGGCTCCAGTGATCTCCATGGCCTTCGAGCTCTCTTCCAGATCCTCTGCAACCAGTCATCAGATGGAAGAAAGAGGACACTCAAGTGCTGCACAGGAAGACTTTCTGGGCCAGGTTTGGAAGTGCTGCCCACAGCCATTTGTCATAGCTTAGTCACATTGGCCCATGTAATGCCGTGGCCAGGCAGCCACTTTCTGGCAACAAGTCTACACTATGGAAGAGTAACTTTAGTCTTTGGTGAACAGCCAACTGTTTCTGGGACTTATGCATGGCGAAGGAGTGTAATGGGAGCTTAGAAGCAAGAGAAACGCAAGTGTGTGCAGGGGGTCGGGGGTCGGGAAGGGAAATGATAGTAAAAACCTCTCAGGAGATTAACGTTTAAACTGAGTTTGGGAAGAGAAAATAGGATTTAAGTCATAAAGAACAGTGGGGGAAGGACAGTTTAAATAGAAGAAACAGCATGTGCAAAAGCACCGGGGTACACATTCATTCATTTATCTAATGAATCTTTATAAAAGCGCCTTTGAGGTGCAGGAATCATTCCAAATGCTGGGATGGCGCTATATAAAAGACAAGTTTCCCACTCTCATGACCCTATATTCTAGTGAAGGGAGGCAAACCATAAATAAACAAGCCAGTAAGTACACAACTCAGAACATCAAAGAGCGTGTTGTGTGGGGGAACCGCATGTCTTCAAGTCGGGTTGGGGCAAGTGGCACATGGTGAAGGTGGAGGTGAAGGCAGAGAGAAAGGATGAGACTGGAGAAGACAGACAAGGCAGCCGGGAAAGGGCCTTTCATGCATTAAGGGGCATCAGGCAGAGGAGACAGGCTCAGCTTTGACTCGTGGAAAGGTCTGGGGTGGGCTCGTGGCTGCAGGGAGGCCAATTACAAGGCTGTTGGAATAAATGAGGTATGAAATAACGAGGCGTTGGTGGAAACGAGAGCTACACAGGAGGTACGGTATGTAGCAGGGGTCCCCAGCTCCCGGGCCACAGACTGCTATCGGTCCGTGGGCTGTGAGGAACCCGGCCGCGCAGCAGAAGGTGAGCGGCGGGCGAGTGAGCGAAGCTTCATCTGCATTTACAGCTGCCCCCCATTGCTCGCATTACCGCCTGAGCTCCGCCTCCTGTCAGCATTATGGTGAGTTGTATAATTATTTTGTTATATATTACACTGTAATAATAATAGAAATAAAGTGCACAGTAAATGTAATGTGCTTGAATCATATCCCCAAACCATCGCCCCCTCCCACCCAGTCCATGGAAAAAGTGTCTTCCACGAAGCCGGTCCCTGGTGCCAAAAAGGTTGGGTACTGAAGGTATATAGGACTAGGCAGTGGCGTCACAAGGGCTAAAGAAACAGAGAGTCCAAGAATGACCCCTTGTCCCCTCCTCCCAGGCTTCAGGCAGAAAACAGGCAGCATGTGTTTCATTGACTTCAGTCCAGTCATTCTAGTTTGTGAACACTTTTAAAAAATATATTTGTACAATGTCACAGAAAAGTTGAAAAATTAAAATTTGACTCTGTTCTTTTATTTGACAGTAGTGGGTACAAATTATTCACTTAACACTATTTGTTTTATACGTGTTGGCTTAACTATTTCCATTTCTTGTTCCGGGTATTACCTGTTGTGAGGGGCATGTCTCTAGGGAAGGGTAGGCTTAATGGCATTGTTGTGAGAGGGGGGTGTCCACAGGGTCTGTTTCCAGTAGGGTGGGCCCCCCACTGGGGGGCATCATTGGACTGTCTGCCCAACATGACAGTCGAAAGGGGAAAAACACATTTGAACATATGCTGATGTAAATATAAACAGTCCACTAGATTATAGAATTCTGTAGTCACGTGTTGTATATGAGGGTTTTTGGAGCTTGGTAGAGGTCAGCTGTGTACCATGCAGGTTGGTCCATAGGGATCCAGACAGAGAAGAGAAATCACTGAGAAAAGACTGGCTTGTGTGAGTTCCTTATAATAGAAACCACCCACTTCTCACAGCCTGACAGATACTTACTACACTCCTCTAATATGTCACTGTGTTAGGTGGCTGGGAAGGCAGTAGATTAAGGTTCAGCAGAGCAAACTTTAGAGTCAGACTGGGGTTTAAGGCAGCGGTGTGCGGGAAGCAGCCTGAACAGGCTCCCAAGAGCCGATAGTGAAATATGCAGGAATTTTGCAAGGTGCATGTTAAGCCATTGGTAGCTTGAAATCAGCCACGGAATATTTACACTGTGGAAATTGACAAGTGCTACAAATCAGGCCTTTATTTATTTGTTCATTTATTTTTGCCCAGTGAGCTGGTTTACCAGCATGCCACTAGAAGTCAGCTGCTACTTACTAGCTATGTGACTTCAGGTGAAAAATGTAACATTTTCTAGCTTCATTTCCTCATCTGTAAAATGGTGATTCAGTTCAATGCTATTCACCCCATAGCCTTATCTAGTGAGTTAAATGAAATAATGGATGGAAAGCACTTTGTATAATGCCAATTCCATATTAAGAGCTCAAACCATGGTTACTGTTATTGTTGTTGTTGGATGCTGTTAGATAACAGTATCTACATATACTGAGGACACAGACTGATTTGCTTGCACAGTAGGTGTTATTATCTCCATATTAAAGGTCAGGAAACTGAGGTTCAATGAAGTCAAGTTACTTGCTTGAGATTATAAACCTAGTAACTGGTGGAAGTAAAAGCTGCCAGATAGCAGAGCCCGTGTACTTTGCAGAAAGTACAGATTCCATCCTGCATCTGTGCTGGTTGCGGGTGACCTTTAAGGTTGCCTGACCAGGTTACTGGCCCAGAACAGCACAGGGGAGCACCTGGCAGCCTTCTGTGGGCTCACCCATCTCTGAGCCAGGCTGGAACCACAACACCTGACGCTTTCTTTCCACGTTATCACATTTCACTTTCTTTCATCCCTCAAATGAGACGACCCGACATTCTTCGTGACCAAGCTGGAATTCTAGCTAGCATTTTTGATTTGGAACTAAAATTTTTAAAAATAGCAATGGATAGTTTAGAACTGATTCACTATTCTATTAGAAGTAAACATATATTTTGGGGAATAGGAAAGAAAAGAATATTGAGGTGACAAATGCAATTATTATTACACAGAACAGCTTTCCTGAAGACCAGCTCTGCAATCTTTATATGTTTTTAAATTAACTTACAAAGGATGTGACTAAACATATCTACTTTGTTTGTGTCTGTGGCTCCTGGGGTTTTTAGCATACACTTTTATAGTAGCTCTTTGTGATAGAAACACGGCTGTCTTCTAAGACAGATTTAAAATATTTCTCAGAGTAAATATGACCATCAACTGGGAAGGAGACTGTTAAACGGTGAGTTTAGTTTCCTAAGGTGCATCATTAGTAGCAACTGTTTTATGTGTAAGAACTTCTCCCTTAGGGAGAAAAATGGAACCCCAGTAGTCAAGGCAGAACATTATGCCTATAACTTTCTGGATTCAAATGATGGGGCTCTAACCTGAATGTAATGAAAATTTCAAAGATGAAGTGAGTTGCCAGAAGTACAACTCCTTAGAGCATAGAGGGAGGAAGGAGAGGCATCAGAGAGGATCCCAGGACAAGTCTACTCACTCCAGATACCCTGGAAACGAGACAGATGTGCTGCTGAGGCAGGGGTGCAGAGGCCTTCCTTCTGGGAGGCCCCAGATATCCCTGTGGAAGGAGCTGGGCTCCTACCCCTATGCCCTGGCGAAGGAACTCTGGAGACTGACTTGTTTTCTCAGTGAAGCTGAGCAATGCTAGGCAGAGATCAGAAGCCAGAAATAAATGGTCCTTTAAAGTTCAAGGTGCCCAAGAAAGAAAGATCATTTCCTTTCTGCTGTGTGTGTTTATAGAGAAGTGGCATGCTAGATTTGAGTGTGCATTTAACACCAGTGCTATTAATCAATTGCTTATTCATTTTTTCCGTTGATTTTTGTTTTTTATTTTATTCTTTTTCCAGTTTTATTGAGATGTAATTGACATACAGCACTGTATAAGTTTAAGGTGTACAGCATTAATGACTTGACTTACATACATCTTGAAATGATTACCACAGTAAGTTTAGTGAACATCCGTCACCTCACCTCATAGATACAAAAGAAAAGGAAAAAAATATTTTTTCCTTGTGATGAGAACTCAGGGTTTACTCTCTTAATAACTTTCATATATAACGTACAGCAGTGTTGATTATATTAATCATGTTGCACATTGCATCCCTAGTACTTATTTATCTTATACATATTGCATATTCATTTATTCAAACTCACACTTCTTGAGCATCTACCATGTGCCAGAAACTAGGCTTGATTCTAAGGATCTAAAGCTGAATTAGGCATAATGTTTTATCTTCCAAACTCAAAACCCCAGTGGGAACAGTCATTTAGACAAGTAAATTTAATACAGTGAGATAAGTGCTAATAGATGTATGTACAAAACGCCAGGAGGCACCATGTTAAGACCAACTCAATGAAGCTGGGGAAGGTTTGCTTCATAGTGGAGATGATATTTCAATAGATTAAACTTATCTTCCCTTGTCTGTCTCAACTCCAGTGAAAACCAGTAAACATAAACAATATTGACTAGTTCAGTGCTTCTTCTTAGCTACGCAAACCACAGAGGACAATTGAGCAGTTTCCAAACCTGGCACCCTCTGGGTGCCTGTGGGGCTTAACAGAATTTCTGTGACCTTGAAACATATGCAGAAACTCTCGACCGCACTCATACACACAAAAATGCAAATTACTTGTCACATTGACGAAACTCTAAGACCCATTCTGTTTGTGAGGCTGTAGGGGAAACAGGTCCTTTTGTGTATTGGTGGTGGGAATGTAAACTGGTACTATGCAGGGGAATGTGGCAATACATTATAGGGTAATAAATTAAAGAAGGATTTATTCTTTGACTCAGCAATTCCACTCCTAGAAATGTATTCTAAGCGTAGACCTGCATAAGTGCAAAATTACACATGCACAGAAGTTATTCTTTGTGGTTTTCTTTCTTTCCTCTCCCTCCCTCCCTTCCCTTGTAATTGTTAAGTATCTGTGGGAAGGGACTTTGAAACTATGTAAATATCCTGTTTCTCAACAAACTTTTGATTAACTAATTAAAATCGTGATTCCCAATTTTATTCATGGATTATAATTTGTGCTATCATTACTTACTTTGAGGCCCAAATTGTCCCAGATTGGACTAGTAGGAGCTTCTTTGTCCTTTTTAGATGGTGTCATTATTCTTGGAGTACTTGCTTGCTTTCTGGCACAAGATGTTCTAATGTTGGACTTTCCCTGACCCAGCCCTGGAACTGGTCACTTCTCCAAGGATCCCTGGTTCCTTTTCATGGTGAATGGTGTTTAGAAACTAAGATTTTTGTGTTAGCTGTGCCCATTCCGGTTGGGGTGTCACTGCTCTCAGGCTCTCTCAGTGGACAGGTGGATATATATGTGTGTTTGTGTATATATGTTTACATCTGTATTTATTTCTATGTCTATGTATATATTTCAAAACTGAGTTCACCTTGATATCTCCAATTCCTATCTAATATCACAGGATTCATTCTAGTTTTCTCCTTATTATTTGTAACTCCCTTCTCTGACACTGAGAAACTTGGCTCCCATTTTCCTTAATATAGTCACGTATTTGCTCAATCCACCTGGTGTAACCCACTTCCCATCACTGCCTCTGCCCCTGTGCAGATGCTCTCCTCACTCCACCTGTGCTCTGATACTTGCATCAGTTGGAACCACTGCCCAGAGCCCTCACCTTGCTGGGGCTCCAGCACCCTGCACCAGGTAGCCCTCCCAGGTGAACCCCTCCTCACCCTGCTCGGGCTCTGATGACCCATGCCCAGCCCCTGCCACCTGTGGATGCCCTCCTTACCCAGCTTGGGCTCTGGCCCCCTGTTTTGGGCCATCACAGCAATGCCTACCTTCCTCCCTAGCCACTTGCTTTACTCTGACCTGCTAAGAGTTTTAGGACTGAATAGTTCAGGAAGGCAACGTTGGGAGGAGGAAGCGGAGGAAGAAAAAAAGTGGAAGCATTTAAATAATTTTTTTTAATTACAAGATGGAGGAGACAGGGATGGAATCAAGACTCATGTACATTTTTATTTAATTCTGATTTTTTGACCGAGTGACTCTTTTAATATTCAAAAAGAGAATTCTTAAATTTGAAAATAAATAAATGTAATTATATATCAAATAGGTAACAAACATACCAAGAAAATCATATTATTTTAAATGCTTTAGAAGACAATATTTTAAAATTTATTTTTTTGAAGTATAGTTGATTTACAATGTTGTGTTAATTTCTACTGTACAGCTAAGTGATTCAGTCATATATATGTGTATATATATATGCATTCTTTTTCATATTCTTTTCTGTTATGGTTTATCACAGGATATTGAATATAGTTCCCTGTACTATATACAGTAGGTCCTTGTTTATCCATCCTGTATATAATAGTTTGCATCTGTTAACCCCAAACTCCCAATCCATCCCTCTCTCACCCGCTCCTTGGCAACCACAAGTCTGTTCTCTAGGTCTGTGAGTCTGTTTCTGTTCCGTAGATAAATTCATTTGTGTCATATTTTAGATTCCACATATAAGTGATATAATATGATATTTGTCTTTCTCTTTCTGACTTACTTCACTTAGGATGATAATCTTTAGTTGCATCCATGTTGCTGCAAATGGCATTATTTCATTCTTTTTTATGGCTGAGTAATATTCCACTGTATATATGTATGACATCTTCTTTTTCCATTCATCTGTCGTTGGACATTTAGGTCATTTCCATCTCTTGGCTATTGTAAATAGTGCTGCAATAAACACTGGGGTGCATGTATCTTTTCAAATTATAGTTTTCTCCAGATATATGCCAAGGAGTGGAACTGCAGGATCATAGGGCAACTCTATTTTTAGTTTTTGAGGAGCCTCCATTCTGTTCTCCATAGTGGTTGCACCAATTCACAATCCCACCAACAGTGTAGGAGGGTTCCCTTCTCTCCACACCATCTCCAGCATTTGTTGTTTGTGGACTTTTAATGATGGCCATTCTGACTGGTGTGAGGTGGCATCTCATTGTAGTTTTGACTTGCATTTCTCTAACAATTAGCGATGTTGAACATCTTACATGTGCCTACTGGCCATCTGTATGTCTTCTTTGGAGAAATGTCTATTTAAGTCTAGAAGACAATGTTTTAACCTGCTTAGTGGGATATATTCTCAGAACAAAAAATCTCAAATTTAATTCAGGATTTTAAATCAAGTTATAATACTATTTTAATTAAAAAAAATCATACCAGTTAGCTGATTTATTTATTTATTTTAATAAATCTATTTATTTTATTTATTTATTTTTGGCTGCGTTGGGTCTTCATTGCTGCATGTGGGCTTTCTCTAGTTGTGGTGAGCGGGCCTACTCTTCGTTACTGTGTGTGGGTTTCCCATTGCCGTGGCTTCTCTTGCTGCAGAGCACGGGCTCTAGGCGCGTGGGCTTCAGCAGTTGTGGCACATGGGCTCAAGAGTTGTGGCTCTAGAATGCAGGCTCAGCAGTTGTGGCGCACGGGCTTAGTTGCTCTGTGGCATGTGGGATCTTCTTGGACCAGGGCTCGAACCCGTGTCCCCTGCATTGGCAGGCACATTCTTAACCACTGTGCCACCAGGGAAGTCCCTGATGTTTTAATTTGGAAACTAATATATATTACAAGATAAAGCAAATAAGTGATATGTTAATGTTGTTAGCAACTAAATTTTTAGTATAAGAGAAAAGCAGTGTTAAGTATAAAACTCAAAAAAGTTAAAGACCTCTGTATTGTTAAATATGAATTGGAAATTTCAATATGAACATATGATTTAAAAATATATACGTATATATTTCCCCCTACCTCTATCCATTGGAAGGACCTAGAAGCATTAACAACTCAGTAGCAGTGAGTATCCCTAACACCCAGATTTTGATCTCTAACCATTATTCCCACTGAAAGGAATCAGGGTTCTTTTAGAGAAATGGCTGATTTGGGGTCAGGGTACAAGGTGAGACTGAGCTACATTTCTGTGCCAATAATTGGTTCTCATTGGCCAAAGATGGGACAATTTGAGCTTCAGAAAGAAAGACTGCAATGGAATAAAACACCGAATAGATACAAATCTGTAAGTCTATAAAATGATACTCAGAAAAGAGAAAAACAAAGACAAGACAAAACAAAACAAACGAAATACCATTGTCACCTATCCCTTACTCTGAAAAGTGATAATTTAAATAAATAATTATTTACCTTGCCTTTCCAGAAGGAGCAGTTGATGAGATAAATCTCCCTTTCTCTCTCTCACTCTTTCTTTCTCTCTCCTATTATCAGCTAATAAATGTTGGATGAATGTTAGAAACAAAAACATCATCATATTGCAACCCCTAATGCAGTAATTGATTGAGGCAAGAATCATCAGCAGATGAGAAAGCCATTATATATATAGTGATGGAGAAATGGATGCTCCAGTGCTGCTGAAGTATTACTCCACAGATTATCTGATGATTTAAAAAGAAAAATGGAACTTTACGATGGAGGCATGAAAGCTGTCTCTGGCTTACTGATAATGGGTCAATTAGATATGATGTACTTCACAATGTGTTGCAATATGATACAGCATCAGTAATGATATCTTGCCTAAAATGTTTGACCAGAATGTAATCCGGCCTCTATCTCCAAACTCCAGTTTACACGAAATGCTTGGGTGACTGGAATAAGTTAAATGACACTACAAATTTAACAGTTGGACAAAGTCAGAAAGTAGGCCATTTTGAGGAACAGCTGGCCTGGCCAAAGAAATGGGAGGGGGGCATTTTTCTGGGTTACAAGTGACTTAACAGATATAACAACCAAATATAATATGAATTGGATCCTGGTAGGACTAAACTAGGAGTAACATATATTTTTGGAGCAACTGACAAAATTTGAATATGGATCAGGTATTAGAGGATGATAAAGAATTTTAATTAATTTTGTTAGCTGTATAATGATATTGACTTTAAGAAGGAAAATGTTCTTATTTTCATGGTGTCAATATAATTTATTGAAAACACTTTAACAAAAAGATTGATGAGGCAAACAGGGTAAAAATGTTAACAATTATTAGTCTAGGAAATGGGTATGTAGGTGGTAAGTATACCATTCTCTTTTTTTCTTTATGCTTGAATATATTTATAATAAAAAAGTTAAAAATCATTCTGATTCCTAGGTCCCAATCCAGACTTACTGAATGAACATAAACCCTAGTTGGTATCTGCATTTTTTTCAAGTAGCCTATCTCAGTGAAGGGATGGATGAATGAATGTCTTCTTCCTATGTATAATCTTTTTTTAACAAATATTTATCAGGTCCTTACTGTGAGCCAAGCACTTTTCTAGGTGCTGAAGATTCAGCAGTGAACAAAACAGATACAAGGCATCTTAAACCCATCGAGCTTGGCACCCTGCCTTGTCCATAGGAGGCATCTTTAAAGCAAACCAGCAAACTTAAAAAAAATCATTAACTATAACACAAACACAGAAAACTACATGAAACAGATGCACAGTTTAATGAATTGTTAGGCAGCACACCCCCGCCTCCCACAGGAGTTAGGAGTCTTCCATTGCTCCCCCGCACCCCAGTCACCACCGCCCAGTCAGAAAGCCTCTTACCCCGACAGAGTATGTTTCAGGATGCTATTGAGAATCAAAGACAAAGTTCAGAACGCTGCCCTTAAAATTCTTCTGAGTATGTCTCTACCCCAGCCCCCAAAGTGAGATTTTACATTTTTCCTTTGGTTCAAAAGGTTTTTCATCTCAGTTTTCCAGAACAGTACAATTCAGTTATGCATTATTAGACATGCAATTTTCACTTTATAATATCAAGGAAATGGAGCAGCTCTGGGGCAGACTCATTCCTGATTCACAGCTAATTCTGAGAACATAATGTCATAAAGGATCTTCAGAGGCAAACACATAATACTATCATGGTGGGATGAAGAAATTAAAACGTTATTTAAAATAACCTCAGAGCCGGCTTCAAATGAGTGAAGGTAAGGTCTCCAGAGACTGTCTGCAGAGTCATTATGCTTGTAGCGATGTTAAAAGGTGGCCGGAGGCACTGCTTGTTACCTGGGGTGGTCAATCAAAATGAGAAATAAGCTTTTCTCCTTTTTTTTCCCCCTTAACACTCAGAGAACTTTAATCTTCTCCCCGTTTTATACGATTTCTTTTTTCTCTTTTAATTTAGGTCTTCCAGACTCAGAGCTGAAAGAGTGTAAAAATGGACGATGTGTTCCCTGCCTGTTATTAGAATGCCCAAATCTTGGTAACAACACAGGGGCTGAAAAGTAAAGATACATGCGTTTCGTTTGGAAGTCTCAAAGCTCTAATACTAGGCGATTTTTAATGCACAGTAATATGCCGTCTTCCCCAGGCTGTTATGTGCATTAAGTAAAATAATAAGCATGCACAGCAGCTTGGGGTACACCCCAGGAGTGCAGGAAGGGTTGGGAAAGCAGCTGAGTTGGGGGGCAAGCGTTCCAGACCGGGTAGGAATTGGACTCCCCTTCCTGCAACTCTCTCTCCTCTCTGGATGGCCTTGGGCCCATCTCCACGTGGTGAAGCCTCAGTCTCTCCACAGGTAAATGGGGGGGAGATACCACTTTCTCCCAGGGATGCTGAGGATTAATGGTGATTCTTACCAGTGCCCTAGCGCTCACTGTGGGCTGCTCTGTTTTGACATCTGTCATCTCATGTGTTCCTCTCAATGTACTGCCCTCCTCATGTTACTCATGAGCAACTAGAAAATGTAGGAGACATAAGTTTTGTTTCTTTTTTTTTAAAAAGGGGCACTTTGCCATTTCCCCTCATCCCCACCCCACCCCATCCTCAGACAAGAGGCATATTGATTGCATACTGGGTCCTCCTTTGATAGTTTGAAACCTCTTTCAAGTTACTTGATCTCTCTAAACCTTAATTTCCTCACATATAAAATGGGGATTAAAATAGTACCTTTCCATTGGGTTGTAGTGAGGATTAAATGAGATAAGGCATTTTTGTTTTTACTGGTGGTGACAAGTCTGGGTTGTTATGGAAGGTCTCATCTGAGGCTCTGCTGCCCACAGGGCGGCCTTTGCTGCGCTGAGAGTTCCCCCACCTCATCCCTCCAGGTGTGAGCAAAGTAGAGAGAGTTTTCTGCAGCTAGGGCTAGAGGATGACAGATGTGGCTTTTGGCCTGTGAGGGAAACTCCTGCTACAGCCCAGGCTCCCCTCAGCAAGACCTGGAAAATAGCAGAGAGATGGGGACAGCACACTTGTATTACTTTTCTCTATCTATCATTTCCTTTCTCTAGTTCATAAATTTCTCCCAGCTATTGCCTCTCAGCGGCTTCCTTAGGGTTTAGAACTTGACACTGCAACTTTTAATGAGGAATGATAGCCACATTTGGCTTTCATTGTTTTTCTCTTGTGCAAAACCTTATATTTGTTTGCTTTCTGGAAGAAAAATAGAAGTGTATCATGTTGTCCATCTTGGGCTGGACATTAAATAAAAACAGATTGAAACTGAATGTCAGAAAAAGTGTTTAGCTTTGGCTGTGGGGTTTCGGACGTGACCTTCCTGATCCCTGAGGACTAGGAAGAATTGTAACTCCTCACAGCAGGAGTACAGGCTGTTTCTTTATGGAAGTCTCTTAAAGGGCCTTGATAAAAGCAATTTTCACATACTGAGGTATGGTGAAGTCATTCTGGTTTATACATGAGTTAACTTGAACCTGATGCTAACTAGAACAGCCTGTTTGTGGTCTGTCAGACATGCATTGTACATCTGCTTTAATTATTAACGAAAAGGGCACATTGACCAGAAGTAAAGAACATCCATGTTAAAAATAAAGACATCCATTTGCAGCAACATGGATGGACCTAGAGATTATCATGCTAAGTGAAGTATGCCAGACAGAGAAAGACAAATATCGTATGATATCGCCTATATGTGGAATCTAAAAGAAAAAAAAGAATGATATAAATGAACTTATATACAACACAGAAATAGACCCATAGACATAAACATAGAAAACATAGACATAGAAAACAAACCTGTGGTTACCAATGGGGAAGGAGGGGGAGGGATAAATTAGGAGCTAGGGACTAACATACACACGCTGCTACGTATAAAATAGATAACCTATTTTATACAGTAGCAAGGACCTACTGTACAGCACAGGGAACTATGCTCAATGTTTTGTAATAACCCATAAGGGAAAAGAATCTGAAAAAGAATATGTATGTGTGTGTATATATATAAAACTGAATCACTTTGCTGTACACATGAAACTAACACAACTTTATAAATCAACTATATTTCAATTAAAAAAATAAAAAATAAGAAAATAAAATTAAAATAAAGACTAAGTTCCTCCCTTCCTGGGATGCAATGCTGGTACTCCCTTCCCAGATGCCAAGGCCATACTGACTCACTGTGTACGTGCTGACCTGTTTTTTTGAAACTTTGAAGGAATGTATCCCTGACTTGTTTGATGTTCTTTGTTCTGACAAGATATAAAACTGCTGAAAACCATGCTTCTCTGGAGCAGTTCCTCAGAGTTATCTGCGAGGCTGTCTTCTGGGCTATAGTCCTCAGTTTGATTCAAATAAAACCCTTTTCTATTCCTACTATAGATTGTTTATTGATTATTTTCACTGACAGCCTATTGCCTCAAAAAACCATTTGGCTCTGTTCACAGGTTGAATGCTGCCTTCATTTTGCTTGTCTTCTGGGTCCTCATTTGAATGCAGGGTATGTGCCCAAGGCCTAGAGGGACTCAGGCTGCTCTGAGACCCTCATCTCCCTTGAATGTCTTCTTTGCCCACTGACCTAAATTTCTGTCACCAGCCATGACCCCTAGAAGGCTACTGATGTAATGTCACATGGGAGGTGTTCTGTTCCAGGGTCTCAGTTTCCTTCCTTGGAGAGAATCGTGGGCACTGGCTGCCAGGTTCCTCAGACTCCTCCCTCCAGGCTCCCAGGCTCTACCCCTGTGGCCTTAGCACTCTCCTTTGACCACTTACCCCCAATTCTCCTCTCCCCCCGCAGCTGTATTTCATCCACAGGCCATTTACTGTTGAGTCTGCCAACTTGATATTCTCCCGGGGAAAGTACATATACTTCTCTCTTTGTAAAATACATTTTATAGATTAATTTCTTCCTCTTTCTTTGTAAAATTCCTTGGCATGTGAAATGTGTTGAGAAGTACAAGGTTTTTGATCTCCCTTCTGTCTCAAGGAATTAAGATTCCCACAAGACTGCAGATATTTTTCCCCAAGCACTCTATGCTTTGGCAAAAACAAGCGGACAAACAAAACAAAAAAAGCACCCTTCTCAATTAGCTGTGTGATGTATTAGCAATTCTCACTGAAAATGAGACACAAAAATTTCTTCCCCTCTCTTACAAATATGATTTTAAAATCACTTTGAAACTGTTCTTCTCTTTCTTCAGGTGAGATTAGAGTAAGTGTCTTAAAATCTATTTGTACATTTCTGATTACTTGTACCTCAGGTGTTTATGTATATGCCCATATGACCCAATATGTGTATAACTAATACGTTTAATTGGGCCCTTGCTCTTTCCCTGGGGATTCCTGTTATTCATTCATCCACTCACTCTCTCATTCTTTCATTCAATAAATAATTTTGAATGCCTCCTTTATATTAGACTTTGTGCAAAGTCTACTAAGGGGATACTATGGAATACACACAACCACAGGCTAAAATACTACATCTTTTTAGCCATCTGAGTATCTGAGTATCACAGGTTGAGTTGTCTAGAAGTAGACCCTGGAGTTTGGAGTATATAGAGTTTTTAAGGGATGGATTCCCCTTCCCGGCTGAGGTCCAGTGGTATCTGTACTTTTCTGAGCTTCAGGAGACTGAGTTCTACTATTAGCTCTGTCCCTAACAAGCTGTGTGATCTTGAACAGGTTGCTTCACCTCTCTGGATTCAGTTTTCCAATGTCAAAACCTAGGAAAGAGAAGTACTACCTGCCATTTCATCAGAAGGGCATAGTAATAATGATGTTACTGCTTACACTTGTGTGAATACGTCATTACTTGCAGAAATAGAAAATCTGTCATCATGACATCGATATGCAATAGGCTGGAAAGGAGATGTAATTCCAATTTTACAAATAAGAAAATAGTTTTAGAGAGCTTCTTAAGAAACTTACTTAGGTGGTCAACTTTGCCTCAGTGAAGTCATCAGACCAGGAATGTAAAATAGCTCCTAAATTCACTCAGGTATCCAATGGTTTTAGAAATAGACTCTTTACTTGGAAGGAAGGAGACTAATATTTATTGAGTGCTTACTCTGAAGCAGCAGTGGTAGGTAATTTTACCCGATACTTTCATTGTGTGTCACCATGTTTCTGTGTTATGTATTATCCCATTTTACAGACGGGAGAACTGAGGTTCAGTTACATGGCTTGCCCTAGCGAGAAGTGGAGATGGATTTAACCTTTGCCTTCTCTGACTCCAAAGCACAGAACTGCCAGGGAGCATGGAGTACAACCCTCAACTAGACTTTTCCAGTGGGGCCACCAAAGCAGGGTGGCCCCTGAAACAAGGGTAGTCTTGACTGGGGTGTTTGTGCTGTCCCAGCCCGATTGTCCCAGTATCCACAAACCTTCTTTCATGAACTGCACATACTGTCTTTATGGAGATTCATGGAAACCCTGTGCTACTGTTACTGTTGATGTTTTAATGTATCTCTTCTCCAGGCCATATTTCTTCACATGGTAGTCACGTCATTTGAAAAAAGGTATTTAAGCACGCTTATTTATTAATTATGCTCCTTCAGACTGATAAACACAATCTGTTAGACAGGCTTGATCTAAAATTTATTTATTATTGAAGTAGTACTGAAATTTCCTGGGTTTATATGAAGTCTCGTGGCGTTGATATATTATCCACTTTAATATTTAAATGTTTAGTTAGGTTCAAAATAAATCATTTTGTCCCCCTTCCTAACTCTTACTTTGTCATAAAGTTTGTTTGGCTTACTGGCTGCTTAGATTTCCCTCCACAGCAAATCCTTTTGTAACTCCATATTTCTTCCCCCAGAGTTAGAAATATGCACGGAGCAGGAGGCTGTGGGGAAAAGCAATTTGCAGTTCTTGGTAACTTTGGGCAAACCACAAACAGCATCAGAGAACTGAGAAAAGTTCAATCTCATGGGCAGTAAGCATAGTTGTTTATTGCAGAATCATCATTGGGCATAATAGTCCAATAGATTTTTTTAATACTCAATGAATTCTTTTTCATCAAAATCTTGAACTGTTTGATTCACTAAGGAAATATCATATTTAGGAAGTTACAGCTGAATCAGGTTTTCAAATGGACACTTACTTGAAGTTTATTTCCTCTTTAGAAATTTTGTGCTTAGGAAGAAGTTGAGAGGAAATTTGGTTCCATCCTCTTGATAGAGGTGAAAGATAAAGTAACTTGCCTAAGAGAACATAGCTGGCTGGGGCAGAGGAAGAACAAGACAAGGTCTCTTGACTTTTCTTTTTTTTTTTTTTGTATGGAGGTATAGTTCTTTCACAAGGTTGTGTTAGTCTCTACTGTACAGTGAAGTACAGTAGAGTTCCCTCTCTTGACCTTCTGACAGGGCTATTGTTCTTGCTCCAAATGCTGCAAGCTCCCCTGTTTAAGAAACAGGATAGGACTTCCCTGGTGGCGCAGTGGTTAAGAATCCGCCTGCCAATGCAGGGGACACGGGTTTGATCCCTGGTCTGGGAAGATCCCACATGCTGCGGAGCAACTAAGCCCATGTGCCACAACTGCTGAGCCTGCACTCTAGAGCCCACAAGCCACAACTATTGAGCCTGCGAGCCACAACTAATGAAGTCCACGTGCCTAAAGCCTGTGCTCTGCAACAAGAGAAGCCACCGCAATGAGAAGCCCAGGCACTGCAACGAAAAGTAGCCCCCACTCCCCGCAACTAGAGAAAGCCTGCGTGCAGCAAAGAAGACCCAACGCAGACATAAATAAATAAATAAACAAATAAATAAATCTATTAAAAAAAATTAAAAAAAAAAAGAAACAGGATATTCATATGTTGGTTAACAGAGAGTTACCACTCACCGGTGGTGACCTACGCATGGGTGACTGTATTTTTATAATGCTACATACTTATAAAAAATTCAGGCAATATGAATGTGTATAAAAGGATATAAAAGTGAAAACCTGCTACTTCCTGGCCTCCTTCAACCTTACTCCCCAGAGTTCACCACCAATAGCCTGGTCTGCAGCCATCTGGATTTTTCTAGCCATATTTAAAGCCCCTTTCTCCCCCAGAACACACACAGTTTACTTTTAAAAATTAAAATTAAATTGTTTATATATACGTAATCTTCTGTAATTTGCTTTTTCAACAAAAAAACAGATTGTGGGCTTCTTTCCATGTCATTATACATAGCTGTACCTCTTTCCTTGTGTGGTGCTCCAGTGGGTAGAACAGAATACATTTAACCAGTTTTCTATTGATAGGAAACTTTGCCAGTTTTTAAGAATTACAAATCATGACCATGGAATATTACATTAGTGGGTCACAGCACCATCCAGCCTGCCTCTCTCCTCCCCTTGCAGTTGTAGGAGTTCCTTCTACCCATGTCTGATCGTCATTCAATCTTTGGTCTAATAGTTCCAGGGGCCATTACAGTCAGTACCAGCGTCTGCCAGTCAAAATGCAATGTGCAACTCTAAAATCCCACTGAACATAATTTGTGCTCCTGTAGTGATTCAGAGTTTTGCAGTGCTGCAGCCTCATTATTAAATGGCCATTATTCTGTAGAAATCAGGCAGTGCTGGTTATTAGAGGCTTGGACCGAGAGAACGTTAAAATCAGTCACCAGCATCTGTACACCTGAAAAACACTGCTGCTATTTCACTTTTTCTTTCTTTCTTTTTCCTTCTTTCTTTTCTTTCTCTTTTTCTTTCTTTCTTTCTTTCTTTCTTTCTTTCTTTCTTTCTTTCTTTCTTTCTTTCTTTCTTTCTTTCCTTCCTTCCTTCTTTCTTTCTTTCTTTCTTTCTTTCTTTCTTTCTTTCTTTCTTTCTTTCTTTCTTTCTTTCTTTCTTTCTTTCTTTCTTTCTTTCTTTCTTTCTTTCTTTCTTTCTTTCTTTCTTTCTTTCTTTCTTTCTTTCTTTCTTTCTTTCTTTCTTTCTTTCTTTCTTTCTTTCTTTCTTTCTTTCTTTCTTTCTTTCTTTCTTTCTTTCTTTCTTTCTTTCTTTCTTTCTTTCTTTCTTTCTTTCTTTCTTTCTTTCTTTCTTTCTTTCTTTCTTTCTTTCTTTCTTTCTTTCTTTCCTTCCTTCCTTCTTTCTTTCTTTCTTTTTTTCCTTCTTTCTCTCTTTTTATTATTAATTGTTGGCTGCAACAGGTCTTAGTTGAGGCATGCGGGATTTTTCCTTGTGGTGCGTGGGCTTCTCTCTAGTTGTGGCACGCAGGATCCAGAGCATGTGGGCTCTGTAGTTTGCGGTATGCAGGCTCTCTAATTGAGACGTGTGAGCTCAGTAGTTGTGGCACACGGGCTTGGTTGCCCGGCGGCTTGTGGGATCTTAGTTCCCCGAACAGGGATTGAACCCACATCTCCTGCATTGGAAGGCAGATTCTTTACCACTGGACCACGAGGGAAGTCCCTCTTTCTTTCTTCCTTTTCTTTCTTTCTCTCTTTCTTTCTTTCTTTCTTCCTTCCTTCCTTCCTTCCTTCCTTCCTTTCTTTCTCTTTCTCTCTCTTTCCCTCCCTCCCTCCCTCTTTCCCATCCTTTCTTTCTTTTTTTCTTTCTTTTTAAATATGAGAATAAAGGACCTTAGTGTCTGAGATTAACAAACTTGAAAAATCCTGCATATCATCCCTTATGTCATTCATAACTCAACAGCCATTTCCTGAGTGCCTGCTCCATGCAGGTTCTGATCAGACACCAGGCTTCCATGCACGTCACACATGGTTATACCCCAGGTGCTCACAGTACAGACACTGACACTTGAAAAGACAGTGTGTTCTTTGGTAGGTACTGGATGCTTTGCTAATATTAAAAAAAAAAAAAAAAGGAAGGAAAAAACATAAAGCAAAGATGAAGATGGAGAAAGAGGAGGAGAAGCTGGCGGCGGAGGAGAGAACGCCCTTCTGCACCCTGTGTTAAAAATGATTCAAGAAGAAAATTTAGGGGATGCAAACAAATTTTATTGAACACTTTATGAAGCAGGTAGTCTCTGTTCTCAAGGGTCCAGAGAACTGGAAAATGGGGCAGAAGTCAGGTAACTTTTATAGGATAAAGAATAAGTAACAAGGAAGAGAAAAGGAGAAAATGAATAAGGAACAAGGAAATAAATATGGAGCCCAGAGCTGGCTTGGCGTGTGGGTATTGGCTGACTGGACAGACTGCATTTCTAGTCAAGTAGAACTTTTATAGGGACATGACAGTTGGTTGAGTTGTGTTTGCTGATGTGGCACCTGGGCAGGAGCTGCTCCATCCTGGGCCCAGAAAGGTATTTCAACACCTGTATACCCAGAGCAGTCGTTTCACATTTTAGTGGGGATCAGAAACCCTGGGGTGCTTGTATTCAAGCCCCAGCACCTTTTGCCTAAATTATTAGGAAAGAAGGAAGAAAGGATGGATGTGAGGGAGGAAGGAGGGAAGGAGGAAAGAAAAAGAAAGAGAGAGGAAAGAAGGAAGAAAGGAAGAAAGGAAGAAAATAAGACTTGAACAATCAGTCCTAGCAATTTCCCTTTTGTCCCCTGTTTCCACCGCCCCCCAAGCCCCCCACTTTCACTCTCTGGCTCTAACCCTCAAGAGCTTCACAGCTGGGCCCTGAGCGCCCCTCCCCCTCCCCCTCCCCAGTGGCTTCCAGGGGCAACGAGGGGCCACATCTGCCGAAACGTAGTCTCTCTGCTACTCCTAGCCTGCTTTGCTTACTGGACTTCGCGTACTGCCCAAGAGCAAAGCAATACAAACCGAGTCTAACAGCTATTGGCCTGGAGGATGGAGTCGGGCCCCCTAGCCTGGCTTCTGAGACGGGTCTCTCTGTCATCTGCTCACCATCTCCTTCCCCATTCCCTCCAGCTGCTCCTCAGGGGGATCCTCCTCTCTTTGGATCTTCACTGGGTCTTCACCAAACACCTGCCACCATCCTGCTTTTCCCTGTGACAAGTGCATCTGGTCCCTGAGCCCTCAGCTGGAGTCCCCACCCTGATTCCACCTCCACCTACGCTGGGACCTGCCTCCTGAGAGTGGAGCGGTTCCTTCCTGTGCGTGTTGAAACAAAAACAAAACCAGGCCGTGTGGCCTGAGGATGAGGGGCTTGGACTCGGAATTCAGAGCACCTGGGGTGAGCAAACTCTGGGGCTTTGTGAGCCTTTGTTTCCTCACCTGTAATTATTTCCATTTTGCAGCCTTACTGTGAGGATTGAATGAGATAGTGTTTGTCGAGCGTTTAGAACAGCACTTTGTGCTTAGTAAGCACATAAATGTTAGTTGGTATGTGCTTATTTTCTTTATTAGTATGATTAGGATCCCATGTCCTCTGATCCCTTTTTTTTTTTTCCGAGAGCTCTCCAATCATTCATTCATTCATTCATTTATTTATGGCTGCGTTGGGTCTTCGTTGCTGTGCGCGGGCTTTCTCTAGCTGCGGTGAGCGGGTGCTACTCTTCGTTGTGGTGCGCAGGCTTCTCATTGCGGTGGCTTCTCTTGTTGCGGCTCGCAGGCTCTAGAGCGCAGGCTCAGGAGTTGTGGTGCAGGTGCTTAGTTGCTTCACGGCATGTGGGATCTTCCCGGCCCAGGGCTCAAACCCGTGTCCCCTGCATCGGCAGGCGGATTCTTAACCGCTGCGCCACCAGGGAAGCCCCTCCTCTCATGTCTTTAAGGACACCCATCCAGCAATTCTTCCCCACATCCGGCCTCACCAATCTGACTCTACACGATCACTTCCATAAGCAAATAGGTTGTTGTTACTCCCCTCTTAAAAAACAAACCGAAACAAATTAAAACGCGCCACCCCACACTTCCCATTTGTAGCAAAGCTCCCTGAGGGTGTTCCCTCTACTCCCATCTAGATTCTCCTCCTTCACTTCTTTCCTGAACTCACTCGAATCAGGCTTTTGCTTCCCCTGCTTCACTGAACCAGCTCTTGCTGCCAAGACCACTATGACCTCTGCCTTGTCAGTGCAGCGGCCACTGAGAAGTGTCACCCGGCCGTGACACAGCTCTCCCCTCCTCTGTGAACCACTTTTTGGTTTGGATTCTGGGCACCACACTCTCCTGATTTTGCTTTTTCCTCTGTTCAGTCTCCCTTGCCGGCTTCTCCTTAGTTTCCTGGCCTCCTAGACACTGGGATGCCCTGGGACTCAGCCTTTGGCCCTTTTGCCTTTTCCATCTACACTGACTAGTGATCTCATTTGTCATTTGAGATCATCGACCTGCCCACACTCCTAAATGTACATCTCCAGCCTGGACTTTTCTCCTGAATTCCGGACTCAAATAATTATCTGCCCACCTGGCACCTCCCCTTGGATTCTAGCAGGCATCACAAACTTAACATGTCCAGAACCGACCTCCTCATCCCGCCCCGACTCCCAGCCAGCACTCCCCACTGCCCTCCCTGTCGGGGAAGGACAACTCCATCCTTCCATGTCAGGCTGAAAACTTTGGGGTCATGCTTGACCATTCTTTCGTCACAAACCTGCTTGCTCGTTCCTTGAAAAAAATACATGCAGAATCTGACCACTTCTCACCACTACCACTGTTCTCATTCTGGCCCAGGTCACCATCGTCTCTCCTACACACGCAGATTCCTGTCGTCTCCTAATTGGTGCTATGGCTCGGGACGCTCCACAGTTAAAGGAGAAAGGTTAAATCAGATAGCACCACTCCTCTGTTTTAATCCCTCCAGTAGCTTCCCATGTCATCCTGCGTATAAGCTACAGTAGATAACAAAGGCCCTGCACAACACGCCTGCCTCTCAGCCCACTCCCTTGTGGCCTCATGAGTTCTTCATCAGTCATGTCAAGCACGCTCCGACCTCAGGGCTTTGCACTGGCTGTGCCCTTCACCGGGAATACTCTCTGCCCAAATATCGCATTGCTCTTTCACATCTCCTTCAAGAATTTGCTCAGATGTGTGCTCCTCGGTGAGGTCTTCCTTAGCCACTTTATTTAAAATGACACCCCCTCCCTCAACTGGCACTCTCTTTCCCTGGTTTTACATTCCCCTCCTCCATCATACTAATAGTACTTAGCACCATCTAACTATACTTATTTACTGTATTTTTTTGTCAGTGTCTGAATTTTTGTCCCTTTTGTTCACTCTGGCACCTAGAATACTGCCTGGCACACAGTGAGCACTCAATAAATATTTGTAGAATGACGAATGAAGAAATGAATGAATGAGGAAATGGGTAAAACAGGCAGATTATTTTGAGGGATGTGATCTTTTGATGATTTGGAGCCTCGGTTTGCTGGTTAAGAAGCTCAGTTGTGGGCTTCCCTGGTGGCGCAGTGGTTGGGAGTCCGCCTGCAGATGCGGGGGACACGGGTTCGTGCCCCGGTCCGGGAAGATCCCACATGCCGCGGAGCGGCTGGGCCCGTGAGCCATGGCCGCTGAGCCTGCGCGTCCGGAACCTGTGTTCCGCAACGGGAGAGGCCACAACAGTGAGAGGCCCGCGTACCGCAAAAAAAAAAAAAAAAAGAGGCTCAGTTGTATTTGTACACACGGAAAAAAATCAGATTTGGAGGAAGGAGCTACAAGAACTAAACTCACACGTGGCAAGTCTGTCCTAGACATGTGTTTACGATGAGCCGTACCTGGCCCAGATCCGGCTCCAGCCCCTGGAGGAAGGAGTGCCCTTTCTGGTGCTTACATCTGTTTAGGAGCCCAAAGAGCACAGGAGGCTTCTGGATGCGTGAAGAACTAGAGCAAAGAGAGCTGCTTATTCTCAAAAGACACTTACTGATGATTCATCTGTATCCATGGTTACTTTGGTCTAAAAAATAAAGAATGATCAGACGCTCTTTTCTTTGGATGATCCTGAAAAACTGCTACAACCTCTTACTTTCTGACTCTGGGTGTTCTGTGGAGGCCATTGCCTCTGCTTGCATTGGCTGCAAGAACTTCCTCCATTTCATCATTTCTCCCTTCAAATTACATGTCTTAAAGGTTACAGACTGTCTTTCAATGGTTCTATTTCAGTTGGCTCTTCCCTAAGGGACCTATCTCTTAAAGCAGCGGTCCCCAACTTTTTTGGCACCAGGGATCGGTTTCGTGGAAGCCAATTTTTCCGTGGACAGTTCAGGCGGTAATGCGAGTGATGGGGAGCGATGGCAAGCGGCAGATGAAGCTTCGCTCGCTCACCCCCTAACTCACCTCCTGCTGTGCGGCCCGGTTCCTAACAGGCCGAGGACTGGTAGTGGTCTGCGGCCCAGGGGTTGGGGACACCTGTCTTAAAGTCCTAGGGAAATTGTTTCAAATGTCATGGACACCCTGGCCCCTTTCAGCTGGGATCTGGTAACATTCCTCATTGCTCAAATTCAATAAAGTGGCAGAGGAATACCTTTTCCCATTGGAACTAGTCTAAAATTTTTCATACTGGTAAGCACTAATCCTTACTGACCTGAAAACTTTAACGAACTCCATAGATGTCTTAGTCCTTTGGGGCTGTTATAACAAAAGCCCATAGACTAGGTGGCTTGTAATCGACATACATTTATTTTTTATAGTTGTGGAGGCTGGAAAGTCCAAGAACAAGGTGCTGGCATGGTTGTGCTCTGGTGAGGGCCCTCTCCCGAGTTCATAGCCAACTCTTTCTCCCTGTATCCTCATGTGGTGGAAGGGGTGAGGGATCTCTGTAAACCTCTTATATAAAGGCACTAATCACCTCCCAAACACCCCACCTCCTCATACCATCACATTTGGGGGTTAGGAGTCAACATATGAATTTTGGGGGTGCCCAAAAATTCAGACCAGAGCAATAGACATCAGCCCATCTGGTTAGACTCAGAGAATATAGGACCCCATTTTTAATTTAATTTAATTTTATTTATTTTTTATTTTTTTATTTTTTTGTGGTACGCGGGCCTCTCACTGTTGTGGCCTCTCCCGTTGTGGAGCACAGGCTCCGGACACACAGGCTCAGCGGCCATGGCTCACGGGCCCAACCGCTCCGCGGCATGTGGAATCTTCCCGGACCGGGGCACGAACCCGTGTCCCCTGCATCGGCAGGCAGATTCTCAACCACTGCGCCACCAGGGAAGCCCCGGACCCCATTTTTTAAAATGACAACTATTTCATGGACCATAGGCCTCGCATCTCAATGTTACAGCTCTCTTCTCTCTATCCTGCAGTTCTGGGTTTCCAGGGCCAATATTTTATATGAGGAACAAAGGAGCTTCATCTTGGCCTGTTCATTCATGGCCACTGTGCACCCTTCACTTTGCTTGAGCTTTTACTGTCCTTTCCTCGAAATGTGGCTCTATGACAGAAGACAGCTTTGGGGTCAGGCTGAATGAGTTCCATATGGATTCATAGTTTTTGATATTCACAGAAGTCATGATTGCTGTTTTAGTGAGGTAGCGCCTCTATCATATCACATACTTATCATTTCTTTTTTTGTGATAGGAATAATTAAAATCTAGTCTCTCAGCAAGTTTGATACATTTCCCTCTTTCTCATGGCTGAATAATATTATATATATATTATATATTATACATAACATGTTCTTTACCATTCATCTATTGATGGACACATGTTGTTTCTGGCTTATCTTTTAATGATTCAGCTAACAATGTCCAGTGGCATAAAGTAGGACTGTGTTCTGCAACCCTCTTTTGAATAAGTTAAATATGAATGGTTTGAAGCTTACTTTGGTTAATTCAGACGCCTGTCCATTGGCCATAGAAAATAGTTAAATGAGTTTCTCGCTCTACAATAACATCAATGTCATAACCTGAAAGTGGCCCCTGGGTGACACATCCTGTGATCAGACTGCTAACAGAAAGTCTAGTCTTAGATCAACTATTTTATAATTAAAATAATTATTTTGTGGGTGTTCTCCAAATGTAGTGATTCTAAGTTTAATAATTCCATTCAACCAGCTAATTTATTTTTAGTTATTTAAAGCAGTGGTATCCCAACTGTTTTAATTACATACCTCATTAGTGAAAAAATGTCAGCATGCTCTCCCAATCTGTACAGATTTATTTATAAATTCTATACACGTGCTATTATATTACTATGTTATCTATATTATAAAGCATACAAAAAATAGCAATTTAAAAGGATGGGATGAAGATGAAATGTGACTTTTTTCTTATTTTATTCATCAATGGAACAATATGATGTTATGATGATGAATGTTCAGGCTGCTTCCTTTTAAAAATGTCTTGCTAATCCTGATGGCTTCATGTTTCCATTAGCTAATATCAAAGGCACAATAAAAACTCAAGGCAAGTCGCATCATTAACGAGAGTGGAGGTAAATCCATATTTTAAGTAGTCTTTTTATTAATTTTAAATTTGGAGATTGACTTTTGGTCAGGTATGATGAATCCCTGTTTTACCTCATAATGCAGCTCCTAAAAAGTTTGTCTGTTCTAAGAATCAGAGCAGTGCAGGCTCTGCCATTTTTTTTTCATATAAATGTATTTATTTATTTATTATTTATTTTTGGCTGCGTTGGGTCTTCGTTGCTGCGCGCAGGCTTTCTCTAGTTGTGGCGAGCAGGGGCTACTCTTCATTGCGGTGCGTGGGTTTCTCATCGCGGTGGCTTCTCTTGTTGCGGAGCACGGGCTTCAGTAGTTGTGGCTCGCGGGCTCTAGAGCGCAGGCTCAGTAGCTGTGGCGCATGGGCTTCGTTGCTCCGCGGCATGTAGGATCTTCCCGGACCGGGGCTCGAACCCATGTCCCCAGAATTGGCAGGTGGCTTCTTAACCATTGTGCCACCAGGGAAGTCCTGCCACTTTCTTTTTGTTGCTTGTGTTTATTATTGACATTTCTTGAATCCTCTCCATTTTATGAAATTTAGTTTAGTTGAAACTAGATGCTACATTCCATACAGCTGCTTAATTAGGCACATCTGAACTCCAACATGTGGCCATTTGGTGAAAGCGCACAAAAATGTGTCAACTCTCTGCCTAGGGAACGTCCACTTTTTCCCAAAGACACCCTGAGAACCACAGGGTGGGGCGACCCAGCAGTCAACATCTAGCAAGCTGACCAAGAAGGTGAGGTGTCTGTCTCAGTTGGAATCTTTAAGTGCTATTAAAGCTTGACTCCTTTCATATTGTTACATTTAGATATATTTCTAATATTTTCTTCCTGCATGCCAGTCTTACATGGTCTCTACAGTGCACAGACTCTGCAGAGAGATATCTGCTACTAACTCATCCTGGGAAGTTCACTGGGAACCAGTGCTGCTCATAAATGGATGTTTGAGAGCTGCTTCCCAAACTCCAGGCATTTACATCAGAGCTTCACAAGTTTGCCTTACCTATACATCATCTGTACTCTTAGTTAATTAACATTGATATCTGTATTAACTTACTTTGAAAACTTAAGTTTATTTAAAAAGGAAACGTGTCACTGGCATGAATGGAAACATGCCTATCGCTTGCCTTTCATCCTGTCTCACAAACCCCAGTTCTTCTCACCCCAGCCTGCACACAGCCCCTGCTGCTGGCCTTGGTGAGCTCTCCACACCCTGCAGCTGAGAGCCCAGAGTGCTTCTTGTTCCCCTCCCTGCAATACCCAGCATTTAGCGTGGTGAGGAGAGACCTGGACAGGAAGCGCGTTGCATTGCCACCTGCTGAAGGGCTTCTCAGCAACTGGTCCACAGAGGGTGGGAAGGGTGGGTGCATGCTGGCAGCCTTGTACCACCGCAGATCAACTTGGGTATAGTACTTGGGTACTATACTTGGGGAAACACATCTCTTTTTGCTTTACTTCTGGGAACTACAGAACCAAATAGAAGACTCAAATATGGCCATGGCATTGTCCTTACGGCTTGCATATTTGGGGTGGTGTCTCTTACCACCTCTAACCCTGGGTCTTGATTTTCTATGAGCAATTATATTTTTCCTAGTCCTGGTTCTTTGTTCTTCTTTATGGTATGCTGGTATTTTTACATATGCATTCTTGTAGCAAGCTACCTCAAAGCTTGTGGAACAAGGACAGAAATACATAAAATATCTCACATGACATCCTCTGCCCACAGTGTCATCACTGGCTTCACCTCTAGTGAGGGTATAAGTCTGTGTATCTTATGAATGACAGCACTCAGACAGGACGTGTCAGTGGATGTCTTATTACATTATATCTGCTTTATGACACTTTATGATTTATAAAGTCCACACAGAGACCATCTCATTTAGTCCTCAAGACAACTGTGAAAAGGACAGGCCAAGAGAATGTGGGAGATGAGCCAGAGGGTCAGTTCCCAGCCTGGGTCTCAAGATGCCACGGTCTTTCTCTCTCTCTCTCTCGCCCTCTCCCCCTCCCTCCTTACCTTCTTCGCTCTTTCTCTTACCTGTTCTCTTCCCTCCTCCCCACTCATCCCCTCCTCTCTTCCTCTATCTCTCCCCTGCCCACCCCTCAGTCCCCTACCATGAGAACAATCCTGGGTGAGCCTACTGAAGGACGAGATAAACCGCATGAAGCTGAACCAATTTGTCAAGCTGATGCCATCCCAGAACCACCAGCCCCCAAGTGATCTGCCAACTGACCCCAGAGGGATGAGCACAGCCCAGCTGAGCTCAGTGAAGCCTGTCCCAGATCAGCATTGATTTGCGAAAAATCATAAGTGGTTGCTGTTTTTAGCCACTAAGTTTTGGGCTGTGGTTTGTTGCCACATGGCAATTCGCTAACTGATATAGAGATCCATAGATTCAGGTTATATGACAGAGGTTGTTGGCGGCAAAGCTAGGAGTGGAATCAAGCTGCTTATTATTCTCTGTCTAGGAATAGTCTACCATACCAGACTACTGAATCCATCCACCTGCCTTCCCCTTGATGAGCTGATCCTCTGTCCTCTGAGAAGTAACCTCTGGTGCAATCTACCCCTTCAGGGAGTTAACAAAGGCCACATGGATGCATGGATGACATTCTTATGCAAAGGAGATCCATTTAGATTTTGTAAAATGAGTTTCTATTTTAGAAGACATATCAAATAATCTTTGGTTGTTCTGTAACTATCCGGCATCTTCATCTGCCTGTTTTTTGACATAAAATTTTCATAAACCAAATCAAATTAGCTTTATTTGATTTTTCATCTTGATATATGGCAGTAAAATGAAACACTACACACTGTCATCTAGAGGTCATGAGATACATCAGAGTGATTTCCTGATGTTGTTTTGACTCTGGGAAGCCTTCAGGGAATGTTTTGAGGTAGATCCTCCTCCCACCCCACCTTGACTTGATGCTTCACTTCTGACTGTTGTACAAAATGTCAACCTACCGCTTATACTAGGCTTGATTACTAAGACCATGCTGATTCGCATGCTTTGTAAAATCTCATAGCAATATAGTAAGAAAGGTCACTTAACAATGAGAGAATTAACATGTTTCCTCCCCATGAATAAAGTTTGGTGTAAAAAGAAGCAAAAATGGTGCCAGAAATAAATTACCAGCTTATAAACATGTTTATTAAATGCATCATACTTGGAGCACCAGATGTGAGAAAGACAAAGACCAAATGACAGAACCAGAGTCACTAAGTAAATTATTTGGCTTGTTGCTGGTAATGAGAGGCTGCACTTTATGTGAGTTGCCATGAAATTGCATGTTTCTGCTGTTTTGTTCCTCAACGAACCGTGATCAATTCTAGAAATTGTTTGGTTAAAATTTCCCCTTGGTGTTGATAGAAAAGATAATTCTCTGTAAAAGAAAACCTTTAGAAGTCTCAATATTTTCTTCTGAATTCACAATTCTTATGTCTTAATTTTTGGTTGTTACACAGCAACAAATAAGTGAAATTGATTAATAAATATATCAAATAGAATTTATGATTACCCCTGTCTCCCCTTTCCTCATACTTTGCAAAAAAAATATTTTTGATCTGAGTTATACTCAAGACTCAGAATATCTAAGTCTTGAGTATAACTCAGATCAAAAATATTTTTTTGAGCAGAAAGAAGAAACTAGGAGACGATTCTGTTTTGTTAGCATTTCCAAATCATATTTCTGCTGCAGAAATGGGCAAATCTCACAACAAAGCTGCTGATTTGATTAGGAAGACTACTAATTACATACTGTAGCGACATCCTCATGCACAATCTCCTATTCATAGATCTGGCATTCTTCCCATTTCTTGTTTAGAAAAATATTTTCTGGCTTGGTTGAGAAGAATAAGTCATTAGAAGCTCCAGTAAACAATTCCGTGTGGGGTGTCCATTTGAGCAAGCAGCTGTCCTTTGAAAATTGCCTTTATTGTTTGAGGCTCCCAATTTTGCAGTCAGGAGGTGGTATAAAATCAATTAAGTAAAAGGATCTCTAGGTAATCAGCTCTGAGAACTGTGGACCCAGCTGCGATTATTTGCCGACTGTTGCAGCTTACTCCTTTATTCCTGTGTCACTTGTGCCCACGTGTTAGCCTTCACCTCCTGGCAGCAGTGTGGTCCTGCCCCGCTCCCCTCAGCTTCTTTTCTTCAAGCTGGTTCAGCCCAGGCTGCCATCTCCCTGAGTCTTATCCTGACTCTCACTCTCAAGAGATGCCAGGAGAATGCCCTGCTGGGTTAAGAGGTTGTGGCTTTCAGGTCCTCCTCACAGGCAGGTAGGAAGCTGAAAGGAAGTACCACAAATTGATGTTGTTGCTATGGCAACCAGAGCTGCCGCTCTGAAAAGCTGTTTAAGAGGAAAGGCTCCTCTGGTCTTTTAATCTATCTTTCTGTATCTTCCCCTTCCTTCACCTCTTATTAGGCACCGTGAGCAACCATGTCTCCTAACATCCCTGTACATGTCTGTCTAAGGAAATCATTCACACTGAGGCTTAAACAACTGAAGAGCCTTCATCCTTTAGTAAGGCACAAGTTCTTAAACCAAAGCTCATATTATAACATCTAGCATTATAATTTTATGCATCATTTGGCTGGGTGGGGGAAGTATCTTAAAGTGTAGGGTAGAGTTCATTCATTCATTCATTCATTCATCAAGCACTTATTAAATACTCACCAATAAGTACTGAAAAATGCTAAACACTGGGGATTCAGAGATGAGTAAGACACAGCTTCTACCTCACAGTCTGGTGGAGGGGCAGATATGAAAATAAATATCCACAATAAGGTATTGCTGTTGTCTGATAAAAGTCTATCTGGGGTCTATAAGGCATGGAAGGGGCAAGTTGTTCTATTGGGAAGGGGTATGTGAGGGATTAGGAAAGACTCATGAAGGAGGTGAGTTGTGAGAGAGAGACAGGTGTGCAGTGAGCACACACATGATTTCGGAGGCCTCTTAAATGATCTCCTGAATTCATTGTCTTGGCTTGATTTATAGGCTAGTAGGTTGAGAGGCACAGAGAGCCTTTGTGAAATTTAGTGTAAATATGATTCAAAGAAAGCCAGGGGTGTCTCCCTAGTGAGTGCTTAGAAGGTGGAGGTGGTAGTGATGGAAGCAGAGGTGGTGGAGGCTGGGAATGGGGGCAACCACTCAGGGAGTCTCATTGGAGGAAAGCCCTGGCTAGAACATTCAACTGGACCTTGGGGAGGGGACAGTGGGGATAACTGGAGGCTGGCAGGGGAGGAATAGCTGGTATAAGGTAATAAAGCCCCTGGGGGTGTGGGAGCCTGAAACTGGGTGGGGATACTGATGGGAAAAGATCCACCTGACTATTAGTAAAAGCAGTAGTATAGTATCATGGTTAACAGCTGGGCTCTGGACTTCAACAGATCTGGATTTGTCTTGACTTTGCTGCTACTAACTGGAGACTTTGGACAAGTAGCAATCTGTCTCAGTCTATTTCCTTAGCTGTGAAATGTGGAATATATATTTGTTATTGTCTGAATTGTGTCTTCCCCCCAAATTTATATGTTGAAGTCCTACCCCCTGGTACTGTATTTGGAAATAGGGTCTCCAGAATGTGACCATACTTAGAGATAGGGTCTTTAAAAGATGATTAAATTAAAATAAGGTCATTAGGATGAGCCCTAGTCAAATATGACCGATGCCTTTAGAAGAGGAGGAAATTTGGACACAGACACTTACAGAGAGAAAATGACGTACAAACACAGGGAGAAGGCGGCCGTCTACAAGCCAAGGAGAGAGGCCTGGAACAGCTCCCTCCCTCATAGCCCTCTGAAGAAAGCAATCCTGCAGACATCCTGATCTTGGAATTCTAGCCTCCAGAACTGTGAGGAAATAAATCTCTGTTGTTTAAGCCACTGATTATGTGGTATTTTGTTATTTATGGCAGACCTAGGAAACTAAACCATAGAGCTATTGTGAGGATTAAATAATTTATATAATACACTAAATCATGTGATAATATTCAATATATGGTAGATATTATTATCAATAACAATAAAATTGGCTCTACTTTAAATTTAAAAAATCCCAACTCACTTGTATTATTGGATTGTTCAGACTATCAATCAATTTTTCTGGTTAACTGAGCACCAGAGGACACTTTATTTCCATTCTGATGCTGAAATCTTTTAAATATGCCTCATCCATCCTTGTGCTGATTAAAACGGAACCTCTTTTTTTGATTTACAGGCCTGAGTGCCTCTCTCTAATTGCAAGAGATTGAAATTGAACGTGCACTGCTTCTAGAAAGAAGTGTTGTTTTGTTTTAATAAGTCAGTTGTTAATGTTTTCTAATGATTTACTTCTTTCTTTTTTTTCCACAGTGGAGTGCTGAAAACTCTGGTTAACTTTAAGGTTTCAGGCAACTGGACAAATCCAGGGTGTCAACATCCTTTACTTTCCATGAGCACATTCTGCAAAACATAGTCTTGCATAACTGCTCTACATTGTAAAGGCTCAAACTTGTTTCTGGAACTTTAATTATAATTAAAAAAATATGCAAATTACTATCATCGTCTGCATTTATTTTGGACCAGCTGCTTCTAAACAATTAACAAATAGATCATGTAAATGCACTTAGTTAAGAGAAATACCAGACTCCAAAGAGAAAACAGAAGAAACAATTCTATTTACAATCTTTAAGATTATGCTTCTCAATCGTGTTTATGGGCTCTGGTACCAAACAGTAAATTGTACTTTATCATTGCCCTGATCTGACGTTTCTACTTATCTTCTAAGAGTGAAATTTATTTAGCTTCTTTCTCTTCCTTGGGGAGAAGGTTATAAACCACAAAACAAATGATCTTTATTGGTTCTTATCTACCCAAGAGAATGCTGTGGCTGGAACTTCAAGTAAAGAAGAATGAGGAAGAAAGACTATGAGAAGATGTCACTCAGAGTCTCAGGAGGAGGGAATAAAAAACCTTTAATGAATGTGATGGATTAAAATGTCACTCCTCCCATTAGAAGTTTGAACCTAGCTGAACTTGTATCTGAGCTGTACTGGGCTGTACTTTGCAACTACCTCTGGCAAATAGAATGTGAGAGAACAAACTGTGATTTCCAAACAAGGCCTCAAGAGAACTTGCAACTGCTGCTCTCACTTTCTTGCATCACTGCTCTCAGACTGCCACGAAAAGAAGCTTGGTCTAGTCACCCAGAAGATGACAGACTACATGAAAAGAGTTCTAGCTGACTGCTAGCATCAACTGCCAGACATGTGAGTGGGACCATCTTAGACGATCCAACTCCAGTCCCAGGCAAGACCAGCTGAGTCCAGCTCAAATTCCTGACCTACAGAATCAAGAGTCACTAAAAAGGGTGTTGTTTTAAGTCACTAAGTTTTGGGTTGTTTGTTATACAGCAATAAATAGCTAATACAAAAGCGTATAGGACATAGAAAAAACATTTTACAAAATCCAACACTCTGTCATGATAAAAACATGCAACAAACTAGAAATAGAAAGGAATCTTCTCAACCTGGTAATATCATCATACTTAATCATGAAAGACCAAATGCTTTCCCTCTGTCTTCCCAGAATCTTGATCTCAGCTCACAACATTTACAATAACATAACAGGGAGAAGGGGTCACATACTGGGCCCTGCGAAGTCCTGGTGCATTTCCCCCTTCAGCGAAGAGGAATTTGCATACAGGCAAAGCTTAATCTTGCTGTTTCTACAGCAAATTCTCCCGAGTAGACACTTCCCTGACAGCTCCTATCTTTGGGGATATAAATGTTTGACTTAAAATGCAATGAGGTTTTTTGAGATTTATCTTGTTGAAAGTAGTAAGTTGCAGAAAGATGTGTACTGACAAATTGAAGCATAAAAACATGCAAGTGTTGGTATAAACTGTGTAGGGATTCATACACGGCCAGTGAAAACTCAAGCTATACGTAGGAATGGAAACACCAAGCGGGATAGTGATTACCTCTGGCAGGAAGTGGGGAAGAGGATTGGTAAGAGGAAACAGGGATTTCAATTGGGCATCGTTTGTATATGGTTTATTTCTTAAACTGAGTAGTGGATGCAAGGGTTTTTGATATTATTCTTCATACCTTTTTGTGTCTGAGTTATTTCAGAATGTAAAATAAAAATATACAATTAAGTTTGTAATCATTGATCTCTATTCTCTTTTGGAAGGCTGGTGTTTCCAAAAATAGTAGTTGGCTTTAGTGGTTAAGAGTCCAGTCTCTGGAGCGAGCTTCTTGGGTCCCCAACCCTACTTCACCACTCATTGCTGTGTAGCATTGGGCAAGTTGCTTGAGCTCTCTGTGCTTGAATTTCCCCATTCACAAATGATTATTCCTACATCTTTAGGATATTAATAGGATTAAGTGAGTTATTACATGTAAAGTGCTTACAACAGTGCCTGGCATATAATAAATTCTCAAAAGATGTCAGCAATTCTTTTCATTTACAAAGCAACTGACATTGGTTTTTCCAGGGACTTCTCATGACCAACTATAGGTGCTTCGAAAATTTTTCAGGGGAGTTATATGCAAATGCTTTTTGGTATTGCCCACTGCACCTCTCTTTTTAGGAGGTGCAGAGTTCGTTGCTTCCAGAGATAAGTAAAAGCGAAGAGCTAGGAAAAAACATTTGTTTAACTTTGGTTTGCAAAAGTCTAAGCCCTAAGGACTACTGAAAGGACTTTGGACATAAAGCAAACATTTGGAGAAATATTAAGGGAGTGACAGGGCTTTCCCTTCTCCCTAATCCTAGAGAAAGGCCCCCAGACTCATGAGAGAGAAAAGAGATATTAAGTGAGCTTCAGAGAGAAGGGCATGGGCTGCTGCTTCCAGGCAGCATCTAGCAGAGAAGGCAGGACAGAGAAGGATATGGAAATACAGAGGGCTGAGTTTCTGAAGTTGCCTTCTTGAAATGGAGTCATTGTAAGAACTCTGAGAGGGAATGACTCAGAGAATGGTTAGGCAATAGGTTCACCAAGGCCTATAGAGTCCCCTTGTCCTTGATTGGCCAGGAAGAAGCAGAAGGATGCCCTATAGCTGGGCACAGAAGTTCCAGGAGGTCAGCTGGGCCTGGAGAGACTGTGAAGGCAGGAATGGCAGTGGTGACCCATGAGGACAGATGACACTGAGGACTCATCAGCCCTCCCTCCCCAAGGCATACCTGTAATTTCCCTTTGCAATCTCCCTGAAACTTCAACCTTGAGGAATGGGTCAGAGAGCTCTGACTTAACAGAGGTCAGACTGTCATCTTTTAAGAATGGAGCTCAAAATAGAACTTGTTACAGGAAAATAAGGAAGGTTATGTTTCTTGGACCCCTGCGTTGTTGGAGTACGATTCAGATACTATGGCAGACAGATGCCCCCGAAGATTCCTGTCTCCTGATACTCATGCCCTTGTGCAATCCTCTCCTCTTGAGTGTGGGCTACACCTAGAGACTCGCTTCTAATGCATCTGGCAAAAGTGATGGGGTGTCACTTCTGAGATTAAGTTACTCAAGACTGCAACTTCTGTCTGGCTGGCACTCTAGCTCATGTTGATAAAGCCAACTGTCATGCTGCGAACTGCCCTGTGGAGAGACCCACATGGCAAAGAATTGGGGGCAGGCTCCAGCCGGTAGCCAGCAGCAAGGAAGTGAGTTTTTCAGTCCAACAACCCATGGAGAAGTAAATCCTGCCAACAGCCATGTGAGTGAGCTGGGAAGCATCTCCTTCCACAGTCAAACCTTGAGATGACTTAGCCCAGAGAGACATCTTGATTGCAGGCTCATGAGAGATGTTGAAACAAAGGACCCAGCTAATTTGTGCCTAGGCCCCTGACTTACAGAAGCTGTGGGATAATAAATATGGCTGTTTTGAGTCACTACATTTTGGAGTGACTTGTCATGATTGAATAAATAACTAATACAGATACACTACATATGTAAAGACAGTCATTTTTTGAAGAGACAATACCATTTCTCTACAGAGAACATGGCAGGGAAACTCGAGAAAGCCCCGTCCTTGGAGTTCAAGATCTTTGCTTTCCATGCCTTTGGGAAAATTAAAGGCCAATATCACTGATAAACATAGATGCAAAAATCCTCAACAAAATATTAGCAAATGGAATTCAATAATATATCCCTATCAAGGATCATATGTCATGATCAAGTGGGATTTCTCCCAGGGATGCAAAGATGTTCAATATCCACAAATGAATCAATGTGATAAACCACTTCAACAAATTGAAGAATAAAAACCATATGATCATCTCAATAGATGCAGGAAAATCTTTGATAAAATTCAACATCCATTTACGATAAAAAAAAAAACCTCTCAACAAAGTGGGTATAGAAGGAACATACTTCAACATAATAAAGGTCATCTATGACAAGCTCACAGTTAACATCATACTCAATGATGAAAAGCCAGAAGCACTTCCTCTAAGATCAGGAGCAAGACAAGGATGCCCACTCTTGACACTTTTATTCAACATAGTATTGGAAGTCCTAACCACTTCAATCAGACAAGAAAAAGAAACCCAAATTGGAAAAGAAGAAGTAAAACTGTCACTATTTGCAGATGAAAAGGTATTATACATAGAAAATCCTAAAGATGCTACCAGAAAACTATTAGAGCTCATCAATGAATTTGGTAAAGTTGCAGGATACACAATTAATACACAGAAATCTGTTGCATTTCTATACACTAACAGCAAACTACCAGAAAGAGAAATTAACTTGCTTACAAGAACATCAAAAAGAATAAAATACCTGAGAGTAAATCTGACTAAGAAGGTAAAAGACCTGTACTGGGAAAACTATAAGACACTGATGAAAGAAATTGAAGATAACATAAACAGATGGAAATATATACCATGTTCATGTACTGAAAGAATTAATATTCTTACAATGACCATACTACCCAAGGCAATATACAGATTCAATTCAATCCCTATCAAAACACAATTGGTATTTTACACAGAACTAGAACAAATAATTCTAAAACTTGTATGAAAACACAAAAGACCCCAAATAGCCAAAACAATCTTAAGAAGAACAAAGCTGGAGGTATCACATGCTCTGATTTCAAACTATACTACAAAACTACAGTAATCAAAGCAGTATGGTACTGGCACAAAAACAGACACATAAATCAATGGAACAGAATAGAGAGTCCAGAAATAAACACACACTTACATGGGCAATTAATCTATGACAAAGGAGGCAAGAATATACAATGGGGAAAAGACAGCCTCTTCAAAAAATAGTGTTGGGAAAACTGTACAGCTACATGCAAAAGAATCAAACTGGACTATGCTCCCACACCATGAACAAAAATAAATTCAAAATGGACTAAAGACTTAAATGTACACCTGAAACCATAAAATTTCATAGAAGAAAACATAGGCAGTAAGCTCTTTGACATCAGTCTTAGTAATATGTTTTTTGGATCTGTCACTTCAGAAACCAAAACAAAAATAAATAAACAGGACCTACTCAAACTAAAACCCTTTTGCACAATGAAGGAAACTATCAACAAAACAAAATGGCCACTTACTGAGTGGGAGAAGATATTTGCAAATGATATATTCCATAAGGGGTTAATATTCAAAATACACAAAGAAGTCATACAACTCAACATGAAAAAGCAAGCAAGCAAACAAACAGCACAGTTAAAAAATGGGCAGAGGCTCTAAAATACACAGTTTTCTAAAGAAGACATACAGATGACCAACAGACTCATGAAAAGATGCTCAACATCACTAATCATCAGGGAAAAGCAAATCAAAACCATAATGAGATATCACCTCACACTAGTCAGAATGGCTATTATAAAAAAGATGACAAATAACAAGTGTTGGTGAGGATGTGGAGAAAAGAGAACCCTTGTGCACTGGTGGTGGGAATGTAAATTGGTGCAGCCGCTGTGGAAAGCAGTATGGAGGTTCTTCAAAAAATTAAAAATAGAGCTGTTATATGATCCAGCAATTCTACTCCTAGGTATTTATCTAAAGAAAATGAAAACTCTAATTAGAAAAGATATATGCACCCCTATGTTCATAGCAGCATTATTTACAATAGCCAAGATATAAAAGTAACAAGTGCATATCAATAAATAAATGGATAAAGGAGATGTAGTATATATACCCTCTATATAGACACAGTGGCATATTATTCAGCCATAAAAAAGAATGAAATCTTGTCACTTATGACCATGTAGATGAACCTAGAGGGTATTATGCTAAGTAAAGTAAATCAGACAGAGAAAGACAAATGTTGTATGATTTCACTTATATGTGGAATCTGAAAAAAACAAAACAAATGAACAAACATAACAAAACAGAAATAGACTCATGGATAAAGAGAACAAACAGGTGGGTACCAGAGGGAAGGGGGATGAGGGAGAAAAGAAATAGGTGAGGGAGATTAAGAGGTATGAACTTCTAGTTGAAAAATAAATGAGTCATGGGTATGAAATATACAGTGTGGGGAATATAGTCAATAACTATGTAATATCTTTGTATGGTGACATATCATAACTAGACTTATTGTGGTGATCATTTTGAAATGTACAGAAATATCGAATGACTATGCTGTGTATCAGGAAGTAACATAGTATATAAGTCAATTATGCTTCAAAAACAAACAGACTCATAGAAAAAGAGATCAGATCTGTGGTTACCAGAGGCAGGGGCTGGGAGGAGGGGGAACTGGGTGAAGGAAGTAAAAAGTTGCAAACCTCCACTTATAAGATAAATAAGTAGTAGGGATATAATGTACAACATGATAAATATAATTAACTGCTGTACGTCATGTATTGAAAGTTGTAAAGAGAGTAAATACTAAGAGTTCTCATCATAAGGAAAAATATTTTTTCTGTTTCTTTAATTTTGTGTCTATATGAAATGATAGATGTTCACTAAGCTTATTGTGATAATCATTTCATTATGTATGTAAGTCAAATCATTATGCTGTACACCTTAAACTCATACAGACCTGTATGTCAATTATATCTCAATAAATCAGGAAGAAAAAAATAGCTACAATAAATAGTAACTTATTTTTATCAATTTTTTTTGGTCATGACTATTTCTTGAATACCACTTATTTCTTCTGGATTTTTTTTTTTCTTTTTGCTGAAGCAAATCCTTTAGCAGTTGTTTCAGAATGTAAGTGTCAGAATGTAGAAACATTTTTTGTCTTTGTATATCTTAAAATGTCTTTAGCCCTCAATCTTGAATAGTTAGTTTTTGTGGGTATAGGATCTAGGTTAACAGTTATTTTCTCTCAACACTTTGAAAGTCTTACTCTCTAGTCTTCTGACATGTATTGTTGCTAATAAGAAATCTCCTGTTAGTCTCGTTGGGTTGGTTTTGTTTTTGTTTTTGTTTTGTAGTTAATTTGGCTTTTCCCTCTGGCAGTTTTTAAAGTTTTCTTTTTACTCTTGATGTACTATAGTTTTACTATAATGTAATGAGGTTTCAGTTATTTTTATTTATGCTGCTCAGCACTCAGTGTGAACTTTCAGTGAGAGGATTCATATTTTTCCTTAGTTGTGGAGACTTCTTAGTCACTATCTCCTTGAATATTCCTCCTCTCTTTTTCAGTTTTTTGTTCCTCTGGAACTTCGGTTAGATATGAATATGAGGATCACATTTTTTAAATGCTCATTTTTATTTTTCCTCTTTATCAGTCAATGCCACATTCTGGAAATTTTTTCAGAATTTTCATTTGGTCTTTCCTTTTTTAAACACCCATCAGTTCTCATTTCATTTTACCCTTTTTTCTTCATGGAATATTGTTCTTTAAAAAATAAGTGCTATTTCTTGATTTCTTTTAGTATCCAAATATCCTTATTTTTATATTGTTTTCATTTCATCAGAGGGAACTTATCTGCAGGTTGATTTGTTGGCAATCTTTCTTAACATTCATCTCTATTTGCTTCTTTTTTAAAATTAATTTTTATTGGAGTATGGTTGCTTTACACTGCTGTGTTAGCCTCCACTGCACAACAAAATGAATCAGCCATACACATATAGATATCCCCTCCCTTTGGACTTCCCTCCCCTTTAGGTTACCACAGTGCATTAGGTAGTCTATTTGCTTCTTTATTTGATTTGCTGCCTCCTCTTGTGTAGAAATTATTTTTCCTGTCTTTCTCTATGCTCACCATCCTCCTCTACTCCCCACATCTAGTGGTTTATTTTGTCAATTCAGGCCTCTCTTCCCATGGTGTCATTGACAGTATCGCAGGTCCATGCAGTTCTTGGGGGAACAGCAGATCCAGCCACAGAGCAGAGTGAGGCTTGAGCCAGGTCCTGGCTGCTTTTGCTGTCTATCTCGGTGTGCAGTTATGTAACCTCTAGTCCCCAGGAAATTTCTTGTGTTACCCAACCCCTGAATTTTAAGAATTAAGTCTGGCCCCGGATCCCTATCTTTTTTTTTTTTTAAAGTCTTTATTGAATTTGTTGCAATATTGTTTCTGTTTTATGCTTTGGTTTTTTGGCTGTGAGGCATGTGAGACCTTAGCTCCCTGACCAGGGATCGAACCCTCACCCCCTGCATTGGAAGGTGAAGTCTTAACCACTGGACAGCCCGCGAAGTCCCCGGGATCCATATTTTGCATGAGGCACTGTTAGTCTCTCTGATCTCATGGGACCTAAAATCTCTGGCTGTTCAGCTTACTCTGGGAACAGAGCTTGGCAGACCTGTGATTTTATTCCTGTACACAACTTTGTGCCCTCAGAGATGTTTATCTTGTGCTTGAATTTGACAATGTCCTTCTAATGTTCTTTTTACATTTTCATGTCACTTCTAAATATTTGAAGAGAAAGGGGAGGGAGGCAAGGAAAACCTCAAAGCATGAACTTATAGTGCTCTTTTTACTATACACCCCAGTCAGGATTTGATGTACTAGGTATGAAGGCCAGCGAGCTACAACAGGCTGGACACCTAGATAAATTACCAAGATACGTGACAACATCATCAATGATCAATTTTATGAGTCTGCTCTCTGATAACAGAGTTCCATGGTCAAATACATTTGGGAGATGCTGCAATGTGTACTCTATTCATGGAAATTCAAAGTGACTATTAGCATATTGAAGGCTCTGAAAAGCCCTGTAGTAAATAAACGTCTTTGTCTTCATTTAATCTGGTACTTCCAAATTTTCTTAACCATGCAATAATTTTTTCCAGAAAACCCATGAATATTTCATGAACACTTTGGCATGTACTGGCCCAGAAGACCTCTCTTTATGAACATATAACCATAATACTTATGGAGCTAGTTTCTATAAGACATAGGAAGAAGTAGATACTGTATGAGTTAGAATGAAATGTAAAGACTCAAAAGATTCTAGGCCAGCTCTATTCACTCTGAACAAATCCTCTAACAGTCTCTCAGAATTAGGACATGGTTTATTCTGGAATGTGTCTTTCTCTGTCAGAAACTTTCGGGTGGCATCTTTGCATGGCAAGTCTGTCCTGCTTCAACTGCTGTGTGCCTAAGCTTTTCAGACAGCTGACCTACTCTTCTGGTCTCCATTGGTGCCCGCTTTTCACAATGAGCCGCTATGGGGGAAGCAGTAATTTCTCTTCCAGCTCCCTGATGGCTTCCAGATGAAAGTGAACTCCTCCACAAGATGGTGGCTGTTCACCACCTGCCAGTTCTTAAACACACATCTGTTATTTGTCCAACTCCAGACCTGGTGCTATCCAAGCACAATGGGAACACGGGGTTTGCTTTATCGTTCTCCGCTGCTGGTCTGCCCCTTCCCTAGTTTCCATTCCTAAACGGAAGGGTCTTTAAGAATCTTTTGGGAGCTAAGACAAAAATCACTTACCTCAGCTCACCAGTCTGTCAGAAATTGCTTTCTCTTTCATGTTTGTCTTTTCTACTGGACACTGTGCTCATAACGATAGAGGTTGTCTCTCATTTCACTTTTTATTCTCCACAACAGGCACAGGTGGTAATCCATAGTAGCTGCATGATAAATAAATGTAACATGAATGAATGCTTTTCATAGTGATTATTGAATAACTTCAAACTTTAAAAAAATGACACGAACCAGACGTGGTGACAGTTACCAAAGATTTGAAATAGTACTTTCTCCTCAAAACAGTAAGACAACAGGGAGAGGTTCCTAACTTGGGTCCATTTCTCCTCAGTCCTTTCTCTTCCCTCCCCCTACTCCTACCTTTTTATTTTGAAAAAAATTGTGAACAGCAGAAAAGTTGAAAGAATAGTAGAGTGAACACCTAGAATACCTTCACCCAGATTCCCCAACAATTATTATCAATGCAAAATAATAATTTTGCATTATTTTTAGTGCAAAAAATTAACACTGATACATAATATTATTTGAGACACAGCCCATATTCTTTTAAAAAAAATTTATTTATTTATTTATTTATTTTATTTTTGGCTGCGTTGGGTCTTTGTTGCTGTGCGTGGGCTTTTTCTAGTTGCAGCAAGCGGGGATTACTCTTTGTTGCGGTGCGCGGGCTTCTCATTGTGGTGGCTTCTCTTGTTGCGGAGCATGGGCTCTAGGCGTGTGGGCTTCAGTAGTTGTGGCATGGGGGCTTCAGTAGTTGCGGCTCACGGGCTCTAGAGTGCAGGCTCAGTAGTTGTGGTGCACGGGTTTAGTTGCTCTGTGGCATGTGGGATCTTCCTGGGCCAGGGCTCGAACCACAGGCGGATTCTTAACCACTGTGCCACCAGGGAAGTCCCACAATTACTTTTTAAAGCCAACTGTGTCTAAAAAAATCAGCTGATAGCCTTATGGGAGTTCGCTTGTATGTTATTTGTTGCTTTTCCCTTGATGCTTTTAAGTCTCTCTTTATCTTTAATTTTTGTCATTTTAATTCCAATGTGTCTTGGCATGTGGTGAAATTTAACAGAATGTTTAACTGTGGCCAGAGGGCCATTTGCTGACTTGTGCACACCTCTGGTTGAGGTTGCCTAGGTCTAGACTTTTAAGTAGGGCAGTTTTTACGTGACAGTGGAGGTTCAGTAACAGCTTAGAATAAATACACTGTCATTTCTGGCTTTGGAGCTAAGGGGCTGTCTTTTTTTTTTTTTTTTTTTTAACGTAGTAGGCTTTCAGCTATGGCGACAGCAGGAATAAGTTCAATGACTGCTTTGAGTTTCCTATGCCTCTGACTTTATAAAAAGGGCACACTGTTTCAGAGGCAGACCCCCAAAAGGCCCAGGAACATCCTCTTCAGTTCTGGGCAATTCCTATCTCAGTTGTTTCTGTGGAAACTGCTGCCCAAATCATGGAAACCGCTGTCAACAGAGAACAGAAGGGGAAGCATTTTTGGAAAACATCTGTACAGTGTCCACTTCAAGCAGCGATGGGGGTGGTGGGGAAAATTAATGGTTGTTTTGACAGCCTGAGTCTTTAAGCTGAGGCACTAAAAAGTACTTTGCACATTGTTAAATACAACTTCTCTCCTTCCTCAAGGTTGAGATGTAACGATGGTTGATTACCATGTACAGGCTACTCTGTCTTGACTATTTCTCAGTAGTTCACATGGGAGGTTATTAATCACAAAAGTCACCTGAGACTTGGTTACAATGCTTTTGGTCTTCTTAATAGGTCTGACATTAAATTGGTGAAAGTACATGCCTACTAAAATGTTGACAGCCTCATCACATGTTAGGGGTATTTACTATCTCTGGGAATTTCAGGGACAAAACATATGAGCAATTTTGGGGATTACATCTTTACCTAGATGCCTTTTATGTGGAGGGGTCGATTCTTGGTTCTCTGAGTGGTAAATGTGGAGAACCACCATGGTCTAGTGGAGAGAATTTGGAGTCTAGATTCTAGAGATTTGGACCACTTGGTTTAAGCCTTGCCTTGGGAATAGAAGTAAACCTGATTAAGCATGAAGAGTGAACTTGATAAAGGTCTCTGTGGGATTCATGATAAACAATTTTAGGTGTCAGGCATTGACTCAAGTGTTTCAGCTATGCTCTATCATTTAATTCTCACACTGACTCTAGGAGGTGCTATTAATCTCAGAAAGTTTTGTTTAACCTCACATGGTTAGATCCACCTGGTATGTTCCCCTGTGCTGCATGTCTTTACATGGGACACTTTATGATTTGTAAATTCTAAAAAGGCTGTGAAAACCTAAGAAATTACTCTTCTCTTAATTCAACCAAAATGGATCACACACAGTCCAAGCTGCTTCCTTGAGATTCACAGGTTTGGAGACTGTTAGGATTTCTGCAATAAGTGAGAGAAAACAGTCTTATGGTTATAAAATCAACAGTTTAGAAAATCAAGTCCCAAGTAAAATGGAAGGGAGTTTGTTTTAAGCTGAGTAAAACTTCAGTTTTCAAATGTCCAAACAGCTGATGATTATGGCAGGCATTGTGGGCTGACTCAACTCCATTTCCAACCGTGTTTCCCTTGTCTGTTTCTGTCTTAGAGGCTGTAAAACCTAAAACCTTGTTTTCCAGCCTCCCTTACAGCCAGGGGTGGCCATGGAACACAGTTCCAGCCTTTTGTGAGGAGCTAAGGAGTGTCATAAAAAAGAATTTGGCTAGCTTTTGTCCTTGGTTCCTGGGGGAGCCTTTAAACGCTTGGAATTTCCTGAGTGATGGACAGATCTTTGTTGTTCATGGTAGACCCCTTAAATCACACTTAAGTTTATGCTAATGAGGTGACTCATGGTGGGTCCCTAAGTAGTTTCAGGATGGGCCCCTAAGTAGTTTCAAGATGGGAGCTGGCCATGCTAGGAAGACCAACGTTGTGATGGAAGGGTTGGAGCTTGGAGCCCCATGAAATCAGCCAGACCTCCTGGGAGACAAAGGGCGTTGAAGTTCAGTTATGTGGCCAAATGATTCAATCAATCATGCTATTTAATAAAACTCCAATAAAAATTCTGATTTCCCAAAGTTTGGGTGAGGTTCTCTGGTTGGTGATATACACTGAAGTGCCCGGAGGATGATGCATGCTGAGGACACAGAAGTTTTGCATTTGGGATCCTCTCAGACCTTGCCTTATGGGTCTCTTCTTTTGACTGGTTTTGATTTGTATTCTTTTGCTCTAATAGAACTATAATAAGTATAATGCTTTCCTGAGTTCTATGAGTCGTTCTAGCAAATTACAGAACCCAAGAGGATAGTGGGAACCTCTGAATTTGTATTCAGTTGTTCGGAAGTGCAGGTAGCCTGGGACCCCCTAAGCTTGTGGCTGTTGTCTGAAGTGAGGGTAGTCTAAGGAGGACGATGCCCTTAACCTATGAAATCTGATCTAACTCCAGGTAGTTAGATCAGGAGGATCTAACTCCTCCTTGCACTGCAAGGAGGAACATCTTTTTCCAAACAAAAAGGCAAAAGCACCTTAAGAGAAAAACCTCTGCCTTCACTCTTCACCCTTCACTCTTCTTCCTGCCTAGAATGTGAACACTATGCTTGGTGGTACAGCAGCTCTTTTGTGACCATGAAGACTAAAGCCACACAAAAAAGATGACAGAGCAAAAAATTAGAAGGAGATTTGGTCCATGATGACGCCATAGAACAGCTATCTGAACCCTGGAGTCCTTGTAATACGAGAAAAACAAATCCCTATGTATATAAGCTTCTCTTGGTTTTCTGTTATTTGTGGCTAAATACATTTCTAACTGATACCCCCCATGTGCTGTATATTGTGTTAGCTCAGAAAGGGGGACAAATTAGGCAAACTTTCATGTAGCACAAGTTGAATGTAAAGAAATATGTGTTTTTCTTCTCTCTCTTGTTTGAAATGAGTGCTTGACATGTGTTTGGTATGACGAAAGGAATTACGTTCAGAAAATAAAACTCCTTTTTCTTTGCTATAATGCTGATGGTTTCTTCAGTTCTAAAGTTTTTCCTGCTTTTCACAGTTTGGTGAAAATTAGAGATGATATCGTCCTTAGAGATCAGCAGCCTGTTGGTCCATTTATGACATAAATCACTTTATAAAGTTACTAAGTTTGTTTTATCTGACATAACTATATTTGCCAAACAATTTGTGAACAAATCAAATTGTACCTTTTTATGGTCCTAAACTAACAAAATCACCTACAGCTTTAAAGCTTGTTAAATTTTTAAGAAACCATTTAAATTATCCCTAAAAATCTATAGATTAAAAGAGACTTTATATAAATACCAGCCAGTTGCAATTTATGGACCTTATTTGGATACTGATTTTGAGACAGGAGGAAAGGGGGCAGAGCACAAACTTTAAAAAAATGACATAGTCATTGACGATATGACAAAAACTGTTTAGAACTGATTAGGCCTTAGATGGCAGAAGATTCAACTTCCAGTAGATATTGAGCCTCATTATATGCTCATTGTAACACATCAGCAAGCTAAATGGCACACCTACAGGTGCCATGACAGTTCCAAAGCTGACCATAAAAGGCAAAAAAGTGGGCAGTAGCCCAGTTCCTGGAAATTTCCACCCCATCCCCAATATAGTTGGAATAACCCTCCCACTCGTTAGCCTATGAAATTACCCAGCCCATAAAAACTAACCACTCTTTATTTCGGGGCTGCTCTCGCCTTTTGAGACAACCACATTCTGCCTATGGAATGTGTATCTCTCTCAGTAAGCCTGCTTTCACTTTGCTAAGGCTCGTTCTTGAATTCTTTCCTGCGCGAAGCCAAGGACCCTCACTTGGTGACCAGGCCCAGGAACTTGCCCGAGACCTGGGACGTGGCCATCCTCTCACGCCCCATTTTCCTGCAACATCTTTACAAGGGAAGAGGAAGAAGGTGGTCTTCTCTTCCTCTCCACTTTTCCTTTGATTATAAAAAAGTAACCCACTTAGTTCTCAGGGCAGAGCCCTCTTGCCTGCCAGCTTGTATCCTTCACAAATTAACTATCTGACCTAAAATTATCACTTTGCCTCTTAACTGAATTCCTTCTGTGCCAAGACATAAAGAACTCGAGCTTCATTAAGTCCTGAGATGAGTTGTGTGGTTTCAGTTGGAAGTCTGTGGGTTCGAGTCCCATCTGAGGTGAGGTTTCATCTTTGCATGGCTTGATAACTCATCTCTTTTTAGCACTGAAAAATATTCAATTGTTGGATGTACCACAGTTTATTTATCCATTCACATTTAGAGGTCTCTCCCTCCCCCAAAGTTCTTACAGATGTTGCCCCCAAATTCTCTCTCCTTCTTCTCTTCTTCTTTGTCATCTCCAAGCAGTACCACTAATCCTCCCTAGCTAAGACCTTTTTTCCCCCCAAATAATGCAATCTCTAGGCTGAACCTCCTTGAAAGAGAGAAGAGGGAAAATGGTAAGCAATGTATTTATAATTTAATCTTTTTATTCTAGGACAATTCAAACATGGAGAGTGCCAAATAAAATACTAGCATCTATCCCTGCTCTCTTCTCCAGGGTTAAAAAAAAATCACCCATAAAAGATGGCCTTGGAATCCTTTAAACTCTCCTCTATTCAAATGTAACTGGTGATTTCTGGATTTGTATATAGTTTTAGCAGAAACAGAAAAGAATATTGATCTTTCAAAAGATGTCAGCTGCATGTTCCCCTTGTTCTAGGAAGAGAGTGATATTTTGTTTGGGAAAACAAAACACTTTCAAGGACTTTTTGAAAATGCAGAGACAAGGTCCAGAGCCCAATCCACATGGAGAGGTTGAGATTAAGGCTGCTTTACATGGTAAAATAAAAGGATGTCCTCAATGGGTGGAGAATGGTATGACCTTGGATTCCTTAAAAATCTTTGGAAATAGTGGGAGGTCACTGGGATTGGGGGGTTACTATCCTGGGGGATGAAGGTTTGGATCTTTCTATCTGGGTGTCACAGGAAAGGGTTGAAACTGAGCAGGGCCCTGTGGGGCACTCCCAGGTATGAAACCCTTTCTGTGTCCCCCATTTCTTGTGTTCAGGAAAAAGGTGTTAGCCTCCTAGACCCTCCCTAAGTTCCGAAGGGCAGATTCAGACAGTTACTAATGAGGGAAGTAAGGGAATGCAGAAACAAAGGAAAGGCAGTCAAGAAACAATAGTGCAGGGATAGGGTCTTGGGATGGGACAGGGTCTTGGTTGAGTTCTTCTACAGGAACTAAGGCCCCCTTCCGGGTGAAGGATGGTAACTTCAGGCTGACCACTAGCAGTGGATCACAGACTGGTTGGAACCAGAAGGCTGATGACTGAGATTCCTGGAGCACCACCCTGTTATCTCCCCACCAACCAATCAGAGAAAGGTCACACACCTTGCAGAACACGCCCCAAATTTTGCCTATAAAAACTGCTCCCTCCCCATTGGGGGTTCAGGTCCTTTGAGCACAAGCCACCTGTTCTCCTTGCATGGTCCTGCAAAAAACCCTTCTCTGCTCCAAACTCCAACGTTTTGGTTTCTTTTGTTTCACTGTGCATTGGGCTACAAACTGGGTTTGACAACAGGGTGACCCCAGAAGGCTGTAGACCTGGGGGCCAGTTGAATCACCTAAATGGGATTGTGTTACACATATTCTTTAGCACCTTAGTGTTTTCCCTCAGCCTTCTGTCTTAGATGTCTTCCCCGTCAGTGCTTAGAGTGAGTTCATCACAACTTTGTAGTGATAGTGAGTGAAGAGCCCGTCCAGAATTTAACGGTATAGCTCATTAATAAATGAAAAGAAATGGATATCACCAGGCAAGGAAGTAAATTAACTTTGCTTCAAATGTAAATGTTCCTGCTAGGAGCTGGAAGTGTATTTTAATGACCTTCCTGTGGCCAAATATAAAACACATCAACAGACCAGAGCTTATCTTCTCTTCTAGACTTTAATTTCCTCCTTTGAACAAAGGGACAATGGGGCATCTGATTCAGAACAAAATGTGTAGCAGGGCTGTCAAATTAAATGTGAGGCTTTAAAAATATGTGCCCATTTTTTCCATCCACAGGAGGCCTCTGCAAAATTATCAACTTACTCAAAAAGAGCTCTGTTGTTGGATCATAAAATGCTCCAAACCCTTGGGAAATGAAAAGACTTGAGGTTAAGTATGGTCTGTTTGTTGCTGGGCCTCACCCTAACATCTCTGGTTTCCCTTTGGACTCTCTCCTTGCCTCAGTTTCCCTTCTTTTTTCACTTTTGTCTTCTTCCTGAGTCCTGTCTTCAGCTCACCTGGACTCTCCAAAAACACTCACTGGTTTGCCTAATTCCTGAGACTCGATTTGTCATGAACAGAAGGTTCACTTTGGTGTTGAGGACCTGGGTTTGAGCCTCGACTCTGCCATTTAAACTGCTTTATCTTCTGTTTTTCCAAGTGCATAGTGGGTTAGTAACCGGTCCTTACAATCCTTAGAACAATGATGGGTGATAACATTTGGGGATGTGCTTTCTAAGTTTCAAGAGCCATAGAAGTACAAGGCAGCTGGCATTAACAGAAGTACTCAGATTTACACTGCTTGTCACTGTGGTGGTGACTTCATAAATACTGCCTCTGGGCCAGAGGTAGATATTAGGAAGTGTTTTTTTTTTGTTTGTTTTTGTTTTTTTGCGGTACGCGGGCCTCTCACTGTTGTGGCCTCTCCCGCTGCGGAGCACAGGCTCCGGACGCGCAGGCTCAGCGACCATGGCTCACGGGCCCAGCCGCTCCGCGGCATGAGGGATCTTCCCGGAGCGGGGCACGAACCCGTGTCCCCTGCATCGGCAGGCGGACTCTCAACCACTGCGCCACCAGGGAAGCCCTAGGAAGTGTTTTTTTTAGGGATTCAGAAACATTTAAACACACAGAATGTTGGAGCGGGCAAGATCCTTGGAGGTCATCAAGGTTCTAGCCCAATCATTCCATTTTACAGTTGAGAAAACTGAGGACAGTCACTGTCCCAGGGCAAAGTGTCAAACAGGCAGAACCAGGACTGGATCCCAGGTTGCTTGATGCTTACTCCGGGGCTCTTCCCTCCATCTGTGATGTTGGCTCAACCCTGTGGTTGGCTGAGCCTCAGAGGAAGGCGACTAGCCCAGCTAAACTCTTCTGATAGGATTATCGCTCAGGGCAACTCAAGGGCTGCTTTGGCCACCCAGCATTTAGAAGATGAGTTATTTTTCAGTTTTTTTTTTTTTCACATTTGGTTTTTTATTGGAGTAAAATTGATTTACAATGTTGCGTTAGTTTCTGCTGTACAATGAAGTGAATCCGCTATATGTATACTTATATCCCCTCCCTCTTGGACCTCCCTCCCATCCCCACATCCCACCCATCTAGGTCATCATAGAGCACCAAGCTGAGCTCCCTGTGCTATATAGCAGGTTCCCACTAGCTCTTTTACACATGGTAGTATATTTATGTCAAACCTAATCTCCCAATTTGTGTCACCCTCTCCTTCCCTGCCCTGGGTCTACATGTCTGTTGTCTATGTCTACATCTCTATTCCTGCCCGACAAGTAGGTTCATCTGTACCATTTTTCTAGATTGCACATATATGCATTAATATATGATATTTGTTTTTCTCTTTCTGGCTTACTTCACTCTGTATGACAGACTCTACGTCTATCCACATCCCTACAAATGACCCAATTTTGTTCCTTTTTATGGCAGAGTAATATTCCATTGTATATATGTACCACATCTTCTCTATCTATTTATCTATCATTGGACATTTACACTGTTTCCATGTCCTGGCTATTGTAAATAGTGCTGCAATGAACATTGGGGTACATGTGTCATTCTGAATTATGGTTTTCTCATGGTATATGCCCAGTAGTGGGATTGCTGGGTCGTATGGTAGTTCTATTTTTAGTTTTTAAAGGAACCTCCATACTGTTCTTCATACTGGCTGTATCAATTTACATTCCCACCAACAGTGCAAAAGGGTTCCCTTTTCTCCACACCATCTCCAGCATTTATTGTTTGTAGATTTTTTGTTTGCCTATGTTTTCCTCTGGGAGTTTCATAGTATCCTATCTTGCATTTAGGCCTTTAATCCATTTTAAAACATTTATTTATTTACCTTTTACAGTTTTATATTGGAGTATATTTGATTTACAATGTTGTGTTAGTTTCAGCTGTACAGCAAGGTGATTTAGTTATACATATATGTATACTTATATCCCCTCCCTCTTGGACCTCCCTCCCATCCCCACATCCCACCCATCTAGGTCATCATAGAGCACCAAGCTGAGCTCCCTGTGCTATATAGCAGGTTCCCACTAGCTCTTTTACACATGGTAGTATATTTATGTCAAACCTAATCTCCCAATTTGTGTCACCCTCTCCTTCCCTGCCCTGGGTCTACATGTCTGTTGTCTATGTCTACATCTCTATTCCTGCCCGACAAGTAGGTTCATCTGTACCATTTTTCTAGATTGCACATATATGCATTAATATATGATATTTGTTTTTCTCTTTCTGGCTTACTTCACTCTGTATGACAGACTCTACGTCTATCCACATCCCTACAAATGACCCAATTTTGTTCCTTTTTATGGCAGAGTAATATTCCATTGTATATATGTACCACATCTTCTCTATCTATTTATCTATCATTGGACATTTACACTGTTTCCATGTCCTGGCTATTGTAAATAGTGCTGCAATGAACATTGGGGTACATGTGTCATTCTGAATTATGGTTTTCTCATGGTATATGCCCAGTAGTGGGATTGCTGGGTCGTATGGTAGTTCTATTTTTAGTTTTTAAAGGAACCTCCATACTGTTCTTCATACTGGCTGTATCAATTTACATTCCCACCAACAGTGCAAAAGGGTTCCCTTTTCTCCACACCATCTCCAGCATTTATTGTTTGTAGATTTTTTG
>NC_041219.1:90996945-91002360 GCF_002837175.3 Physeter macrocephalus
TTTCCTTTCCCATATTAGGGAAGTTTTCATCTATAATCTCTTCAAATATTTTCTCAGTCCCTTTCTTTTCCTCTTCTTCTTCTGGGACCCCTGTAATTCAAATGTTGGTGTGTTTAATGTTGTCTGAGAGGTCTTTGAGACTGTCCTCAATTCTTTTCATTCTTTTTTCTTTATTCTTTTCTGTGGTAGTTATTTCCACTATTTTATCTTCCAGGCTACTTATCCGTTCTTCTGCCTCAGTTATTCTGCTATTGATTCCTTCTAGAGAATTTTAAATTTCATTTATTGTGTTGTTCATCATTGTTTGTTTTCTCTTTACTTCTTCTAGGTCCTTGTTAAACGTTTCTGATATTTTCTCTATTCTACTTCCAAGATTTTCATTCATCTTTAATATCATTACTCTGAATTCTTTTTCAGGTAGCCTTCTCAATTCCTCTTCATTTGTTTGGTCAGGTGGGTTTTTACTTTGCTCCTTCATCTGCTGCATATTTCTCTGTCTTCTCATTTCGCTTAACTTACTGTGTTTGGAGTCTCCTTTTCGCAGGCTGCAGGTTTGTAGTTCCCATTGTATTTGGTGTCTGCCCTCAGTGGGTATAGTTGGTTCAGTGTGTTGTGTAGGCTTCTTGGTGGAGTGGACTGGTGTCTGTGTTCTGGTGGATGAGGCTGGATATTGTCTTTCTGGTGGGCAGGACCACGTCTGGTGGTGTGTCTTGGGGTGTCTGTGAACTTATTATGATTTTAGGCAGCCTCTCTGCTAATGGGCGGGGTTGTGTTCCTCTCTTGCTAGCTGTTTTGCATGGGTTGTCCAGCACTGGAGCTTGCTAGTCGTTGAGTGGAAGTTTGTCTTAGCATTGAGACGTAGTTCTGTGGGAGAGCTCTCACCAATTGATATTACATGGGGCTAGGAAATCTCTGGTGGTCCAGTGTCCTGAACTTGGCTCTCTCACCTCAGAGGCTCAGGCCAGACACCCAGCCAGAGCACCAAGTCCCTGTCAGCCACATGGCTTACATGTAAATTGTTAAATTCTCCAGCCCAAATGCACAGCGTGGCCAGCCTTCTGTGCCCTGCCTGGTCCTCCAGCTGGACGTTGTCTTCCAGGCCTGGTTGCTATGGACAGCCTGCTTTGGATCCAGGTCCAGCTGCATTCCCTAGCATCTAGAAGAAGCAGCCATTGCCCCCATCCTCCCCTATCCCCGCTGGAACTCTGAAGTGAGTCTCTTGAAGGCAGCAACTGTATGGATCTTGTTTTTTTAATCCAATTAGCAACCATATATCTTTTATTATGGCATTTAGTCCTTTGACATTTAAAACAATTATTGAGATTTATGTACTTATTTCCATTTTGTTTTTTGTTTTCTGATTGTTTTTGTAGTTTTCTGTTCTTTTTTTCTTCTTTTCCATTGTGGTCTCTTCCATTGTGGTTTGATGATTTACTTTAGTATTATGTTTGTGTTCCTTTATCTCCAATTTTTCTATATCTAATGTAGGCTTTTGCTTTGTGATTACAATGGAGTTCATATATGTTGACCTATAACTACATTTACTGATTTAAAACTGATACTTATTTGTGTTCAAACACATTCTAAAAGCTCTGCATTTTTACCCCCACCCTCCACGTTTTTTTAATGTCATAATTTATATCTTCATGTCTATCCCTTAACTGTTTATTGTAGTTATAGTTCATTTGACAATTTTTGTCTTTTTTTGTGTGGTTGCAGTATGAAGGCCTCTCACTGCCACGGCCTCTCCCACCGCGGAGCACAGGCTCCGGACACGCAGGCCCAGCGGCCATGGCCCATGGGCCCAGCCGCTCCGTGGCATGTGAGATCCTCCTGGACCGGGGCACGAACCCGTGTCCCCTGCATCAGCAGGCAGACTCCCAACCACTGCGCCACCAGGGAAGCCCCAATTTTTGTCTTTTAAACTTCATACTCTCTTATTTAAGTGGTTGATCTGCAGCCTTTACTATATATTTGCATTTACCAATGTGACTTTTCCCTTCCTATAATTTCCTATTTCTTGTTATAGCATTTTCTTTTTCACTTAAAGAAGACCCTTTAACACTTCTTGTATGGTTTGTTTAGTATTGATGAAGTCTTTCAGTTTTTGCTTTTTGAGAAGCTTTTAAATCTCTCCTTCAATCCTTTTTTGAAATTGAGGTATAGCTAATTTGCAACTTTGCATTAGTTTCAAGTGTACAGCAAAGTGATTGTTACATATATGTGTGTGTGTGTGTGTGCGTATATATATATATGCATTGTTTGCAAATATTTTCTCCCCTTCTGTAGGTCATCTTTTTTTCTTTTTGCTTATGATTTCCTTTGCTATGCAAAAGCTTTTAAGTTTAATCAGGTCCCATTTGTTTATTTTTGGTTTTATTTCCATTTTCTAGGAGACAGATTCAAAATGACATTGCTGCAATTTATGGCAAGAGTGTTTTGCCTATGTTTTCCTCTGGGAGTTTCATAGTATCCTATCTTGCATTTAGGCCTTTAATCCATTTTAAAACATTTATTTATTTACCTTTTACAGTTTTATATTGGAGTATATTTGATTTACAATGTTGTGTTAGTTTCAGCTGTACAGCAAGGTGATTTAGTTATACATATATGTATACTTATATCCCCTCCCTCTTGGACCTCCCTCCCATCCCCACATCCCACCCATCTAGGTCATCATAGAGCACCAAGCTGAGCTCCCTGTGCTATATAGCAGGTTCCCACTAGCTCTTTTACACATGGTAGTATATTTATGTCAAACCTAATCTCCCAATTTGTGTCACCCTCTCCTTCCCTGCCCTGGGTCTACATGTCTGTTGTCTATGTCTACATCTCTATTCCTGCCCGACAAGTAGGTTCATCTGTACCATTTTTCTAGATTGCACATATATGCATTAATATATGATATTTGTTTTTCTCTTTCTGGCTTACTTCACTCTGTATGACAGACTCTACGTCTATCCACATCCCTACAAATGACCCAATTTTGTTCCTTTTTATGGCAGAGTAATATTCCATTGTATATATGTACCACATCTTCTCTATCTATTTATCTATCATTGGACATTTACACTGTTTCCATGTCCTGGCTATTGTAAATAGTGCTGCAATGAACATTGGGGTACATGTGTCATTCTGAATTATGGTTTTCTCATGGTATATGCCCAGTAGTGGGATTGCTGGGTCGTATGGTAGTTCTATTTTTAGTTTTTAAAGGAACCTCCATACTGTTCTTCATACTGGCTGTATCAATTTACATTCCCACCAACAGTGCAAAAGGGTTCCCTTTTCTCCACACCATCTCCAGCATTTATTGTTTGTAGATTTTTTGACGATGGCCACTCTGACCCATGTGAGGTGATACCTCATTGTAGTTTTGATTTGCATTTCTCTAATAATTAGTGGTGTTGAGCATCTTTTCATGTGCGTCTTGGCCATCTGTATGTCTTCTTTGGAGAAATGGCTATTTAGGTCTTCTGCCCATTTTTAAATTGGGTTGTTTGTTTTTTTGATATTGAGCTCCATGAACTGTTTGTATATTTTGGAGATTAATCCTTTGTACGTTGCTTCATTTGCAAATATTTTCTCCCATTCTGAGGGTTGTCTTTTCATCTTGTTTATGGTTTCCTTTGCTGTGCAAAAGCTTTTAAGTTTCATTAGGTCCCATTTGTTTATTTTTGTTTTTATTTTCACTACTCTAGGAGGTGGGTCAAAAAGATCTTGCTGCGATTTATGTCAGAGTGTTTTTTCCTATGTTTTCCTCTAAGAGTTTTATAGAGTCCAGGCTTACATTTAGGCCTTTAATCCATTTTGAGTTTATTTTTGTGTATGGTGTTAGGGAGTGTTCTAATTTCATTCTTTTACCTGTAGCTGTCCAGTTTTCCCAGCACCACTTATTGAAAATACTGCCTTTTCTCCATTGTATGTTCTTGCCTCCTTTGTCATAAATTAGGTGAGCATATGTGCGTGGGTTTATCTCTGGGCTTTCTGTCCTGTTCCATTGATCTATATTTCTGCTTTTGTGCCAGTACCATACTGTCTTGATTACGGTACCTTTGTAGTATAGTCTGAAGTCAGGGAGCCTGATTCCTCCAGCTCCGTTTTTCTTTCTCAAGATTGCTTTGGCTATTCAGGGCCTTTTGTGTTTACATACACATTGTAAAATTTTTTGTTCTAATTCTGTGAAGAAAGACATTGGTAGTTTGATAGGGATAGCATAGAATCTGTAGATTACTTTGTGTAGTATAGTCATTTTCACAATATTGATTCTTCCAGTCCAAGAACATGGAATATTTCTCCATCTGTTTATGTCATCTTTGATTTCTTTCATCATAGTTTTATAGTTTTCTGAGTACATGTCTTTTGCCTCCTTAGGTAGGTTTATTCCTAGGTATTTTATTCTTTTTTGTTGCAGTGCTAAATGGGATTGTTTCCTTAATTTCTCTTTCTGATTTTTCATTGTTAGTGTATAGGAATGCCAGAGATTTCTGTGCATTAATTTTGTATCCTGAAACCTTACCAAATTTGTTGATTGGCTGTAGTAGTTTTCTGGTGGCATCTTTAGGATTTTCTATGTATAGTATCATGTCATTTGCAAACAGTGACAGTTTTACTTCTTTTCCAATTTGTATTCCTTTTATTTCTTTTTCTTCTCTGATTGCCGAGGCTAGGGCTTCCAAAACTATGTTGAATAAGAGTGGTGAGAGTGGACATCCTTGTCTTGTTCCTGATCTTAGTGGAAATTCTTTCAGTTTTTCACCATTGAGTATGATGTTTGCTGTGGGTTTGTCATATATGGCCTTTATTATGTTGAGGTAGGTTCCCTCTATGCTCATTTTCTGGGGAGTTTTTATCATAAATGACTGTTGAATTTTGTCAAAAGGTTTTTCTGCATCTATTGAGATGACCATAAGGTTTTTATTCCTTAATTTGTTAAGTTCTAACTTCCCTCTTAGAACTGCTTTTGCTGTGCCCCATAGGTTTTGGGCCAACTTGTTTTTGCTGTCATTTTTTTCTATGTATTTTTAAATTTCTTCTTTGATTTCTTCAGTGATCTCTTGGTTATTTAGTAGTGCACTGTTTAGCCTCCATGTATTTGTGTTTTTTACAGATTTTTTCCTGTAATTGATATCTAGTCTCATAGCATTGTGGTCAGAAAAGATGCTTGATACGATTTCAATTTTCATAAATTTTCCAATGCTTAATTTGTGACCCAAAATGTGATCTATCCTGGAGAATGTTCCATGTGCACTTGAGAAGAAAGTATATTCTGCCACTTTCAGGTGGAATGTCCTATAAATATCAGTTAAATCTATCTGGCCTATTGTGTCATTTAAAGCTTGTGTTTCCTTATTTATTTTCTGTTTGGATGATCTGTCCATTGGTGAAAGTGGGGTGTTAAAGTCCCCTACTATT
>NC_041219.1:91002947-91003625 GCF_002837175.3 Physeter macrocephalus
TTCCTTTAGCATTTGTTGTAAAGCTGGTTTGCTCGTGCTGAATTCTCTTAGCTTTTGCTTGTCTGAAAAGCTTTTGATTTCTCCATCAAATCTGAATGAGATCCTTGCTGAGTAGAGTAATCTTTGTTGTTGGTTTTTCTCTTTCATCACTTTAAGTATATCCTGCCACTCCCTTCTGGCTTGCAGAGTTTGTGCTCAAGAATCAGCTGATAACCTTATGGGGATTCCTTTCTATGTTATTTTTTGCTTTTCCCTTGCTGCTTTTAATATTTTTTTTTTGAATTTAATTTTTGTTAGTTTGGTTAATATGTGTCTTGGTGTGTTTCTCCTAGGGTTTATCCTGTACGGGACTCTCTGTGCTTCCTGGACTTGGGTGACTATTTCATTTCCCATGTTAGGGAAGTTTTCCACTATAATCTCTTCAAATATTTCCTCAGACCCTTTCTTTTTATCTTATTCCTCTGGGAATAAGATTGTTGGTGCAATTAGTGTTGTCCCAGAGGTCTCTGAAATTGTCTTCAATTCTTTTCTTTCTTTTTTCTTTATTCTGCTCCTCGGTGGGTATTTCCACCATTCTGTCTTCCAGCTCACTTATTCGTCCTTCTGCCTCAGTTATTCTGTTATTGATTCCTTCTAGTGTATTTTTCATTTCAGTTATTGTGTTGTTCATCTCTGTTT
>NC_041219.1:91003706-91056660 GCF_002837175.3 Physeter macrocephalus
TTTACTATCATTACTCTGAATTCTTTTTCAGGTAGATTGCCTATTTCCTCTCCATTTATTTGGTCTTATAGGTTTTTACCTTGCTCCTTCATCTGTAACTTTTTTTTTGTCATCTCATTTTTTTTTTTTTGATGGGTGGGATTGTGTTCCTGTCTTACTTGTTGTTTGGCCTGAGGCTTTCAACACTTGAGTTTGTAGGCTGTTGTGTAGAGCTGGGTCTTGGTGCTGAGATGAGGACTTCTGGGAGACCTCACTCTAATGAGTATTCCCTGGAGTCTGAGGTTCTCTGTTAGTCCAGTGGTTTGGACTCAGAGCTCCCACCGCAGGAGCTCTGGCCTGATCCCCAGCTCATGAATCAACATCCTGCAAGCCTTGTAGGGGGGCAAAAAAAAAGAAAAGAAAAAAGGAGCAGAACAATAACAAAGAGTAAAAAAAATAAAATTAGATTAAAAAACTAACAGATATGTTAGAAAGAATAAGAAAATAAAAATACAGATGAAACAACAGCCAGAAGGTAAAATAGAACTACAATAGTAAAAAAGAGGAGAAAAAGAAGAAGAAGAAAAAGAAAAGAAGCCAGAAAAGACCTTGGCTGTGGGGAGTGGGGCTTAGGTAGGGATGGGGTTTAAGTGGCGGTCGTAGTCTATGCTTAGGACCCACAGGGCTGGAAAAGGCCCTGGGAGTGTTTGGGGGGGTGGAGCTTAGGCTCAACACAGTAGGAGGGGCCCAGGCATGCCTCTGGCCTTGGAGGGGGGAGGACAAGGTCCAGGACCTCAGCAGGCTCACCGGGCCCTAGTGGGCAGGGGAAACCTTAGGCACATTCTCCCCCATCCTCTGATCCCAGAGGGCCCCTCCCCATTGGCCTCTCTTCTTCTTCTCTCCCCTCCCTCTCTCCTATGCTCCTGGGATCCATGTGGCTGGAGGGGATGCCGGAAGGCAGGGGGCCAGACCTGGAAGCCCAACAGGCTTCCCAGGGCCACACGGGCGAAGGAAATGCCCACGGCATCTCCCCTGATCCCCTGGGCCCCCCATCAGCCTTTCCTCTTCTCTCCCTGCCTCCCTTCTACACCACTAGGACCCACACGGCCAGGAGGTGGCCCTGGAGGGTGGGGGACCCAGCCTGGGAGCCCAGCAGGCTTCTGAGTGGGTGGGGAAACACCCACCGTACCTCTCTGATCTTCCCGTCCTGGGGGGCCCCTCCCATCCACCTCTCCTCTTCTCCCCCCCATGCCTCCTTCCTACGCCCCTAGGACCAGTGAAACCTGGAAGGGGCCTTGGAGGGTGGAGGACCCGACCTGGGAGCCCTGCAGGCTTCCTGGGGTCCGACTGGGCAGGGGAGATGCTAGGCGTGCTCCCCCCTGATCTTCCGAGTCCCGGAGGGTTCCTCCAGGCATGGGAACCCCTCCCCTGCTCCCAGCCACCCCTCAGAGGTGCTGGTCCTGTCCAGCTTCCACTTCTCTTCCCCCCTCACTCTCCCCTCTTCCTACCCGGTTGCTCGGGGTTCCTCCCGTCTCCTTGGGCATCAAGGTCCCCCCCCAGCATCTAGCAGATGCCCTAGTTATGGGGAGATGTGAACTCCACCTCCTCTCCTGCTGCCATCTTGACTCTGTCCTCATTTTTCAGGTGTTTTTATTAGGAGAAAGTGTTTGTTGGCATGAGGGAGTCGAGTATTGGTTTAAAGCCCTGTTTCTCCCTTCCCATTAACACTGGAGACTATGATTAGGAAGGTAATAAAGGACAGGCCTAGGCAAGATTGTGATAAAGACACATTGGTCTTTGGGGCCTCATCCTAAATATTTGCTTTCTGTCTAATTTTGGTGATATCTCTTCCTTTATCCATCCCCAACTCCAATCACTGTTGTTCTGGCATCTTGAGGCAGCTTTTGAGAAATTCCTATGATTCAGACCTTTCCTGGCTCCCTTCCTTTGCCCAAAGATTCAGTCCCCATCATTCATTTCTACAGGACTCTGCTTGGGAAGATAGTGTCCTGAACTCTGAGAAATTAAAGGAGAATAATGGCCTAATGTCTTTTTTGTTCCACATGGGAACTGCATCTCGCTCTTGTGAATTTTATATATTGTAAAACAGTATAATGATAACAGTAAATGAAAGAAAAATCCACCCACAGTTCCACCCTCTAACACACCAACTATTTTCACTTCTTGCCTTCCCTGCTAGGCTTTGTCCATGTGCTACATGTTTTCCAGAGTAGTAACTCATAGCACATCTACCATTCAGCTCTCTGCTTTTATCTGTAACATTGTATTAGTTTGCTCTTTGGTTACATAGGTTTTGGAATCATCATATCTAATGATCAGATAATATTTCCTACCCTGGCTATATCATGATTTTTTAACCATTCTCCTTTTTTTGGATGTTGGGTTATTTCTGATTTTTCCCCATGATCAGCAATGTTGCTTTGAAAAATAGATACCTTCAATTCTTTTCTCCTTTTGAAAGATTTCCACAGGATAAATTCCAAAGAGTTGAATAAATTAGTCAAAGGCTAGAAACAATTTTAGGGATATACAATTTATTTAAAAAAAAAACAGAAAACAAAAAAACGCTTAGTGAGCATCTGCTGTGCTGTGTCCTGAATCATCACAAATGAAAGTTATAGATAGAGCCTTCACTCAGTGAACTCAGCATCTAGTGGTAAAACTAGACAACTGTTATAACAGTTACCCTCACTTATGAAGTGTCTGTTCAGTGCCACACACTATGCTACCAGGTGTTTACATATATTAATCAATCAATTAATTAATTAATTAATTAGGCCAAGGTGCGTGGCTTGTGGGATCTTAGTTCCCTGATCAGGGTTTGAACCTGGGCATTCAGCAGTGAAAACGTGGAATCCTAACCACTGGACTGCCTGGGAATTCCCTACATATATTATTTTAATTCCCCAATATCACTAGAGGTAGCACTATTACATTACTATTTTGCAGATGAGAAAAATCAGGCTCAGAGAAGTTAACTAACTTGCCCAAGTTCACACAGCTAGAGTCCAAGCTGGAGTGCAAACTGAGGTCTACCTGACTTCAAAGCTCATGGGCTTCCCAATAGGCTACCCAATTCCTCTTCATATATAGGTATTTGCTAAACTGTTTTCCCCGAAGATTGTGCAATATTGTAGTTTGTCAACAGTGTGAGTCTTTGTATTTCATCTCTACCCTGTCAGCATAAAATGTTATTGTTTTCACATCCAATTTTGTAGATTTTTCAAATGTAAAAGTATAAACATTATTATGCTTTTAAAGAGTGGCTTTCGAGGACTTAAAGGTTGACGAAAGGGTTGACTGATAAAATACTTCAGAGAGCACGGAAATGTTCACCCTCAAATACTACTCTGGAAGCTGCTGCCTATGTGGGGGGTTTTGTCTTGATAACTAACGAGGCAGAGCTCACTCATGTGGTTTCTGTAATTGTTCTGGATAATGTCATCATCCCTAACAGAAGGGGATTTGTGGGATTTCCTCAATCATTATCAGATTTCAGAGGCTATGAAGCTCTTTGGCTTACTCCAGGGCATGGGAGCTGCACCATAATACATTTGGTTTTGAATAACTTTTATTACACAAGAGACTCATATTCATTATAGAGAAATCATGTAATCAAATAAACCAAAAATAGATTAAAAAGCAGCCATAATTCCACCTTTCAGATATATTATCACTGTATCTATTGTATAGTTTAGCTTTCATATATATGATTGTGCCATACTTAATTTCCTGTGAATTCTCTGTGCACTGGTTTCTGCATTCAAAATATAGCATACACACGTCCCCACGTGGTTAAAGATGCTTTGATAATGTTTCTGTAATGGCTACTTTGTGTTTCATTGTGTCATAATGTACTCAGTAAATCCTCTATTATTGGATATTTAGGTGGATTTCCTCTTTTTGCTGCAGTGCTGCAATGAACACTCTTGTACTTAAATCTCTTATCCACATTTCGAATCACTTTCTCAGGATAATCCCTAAAAATGTAATTACTGGGTCAGAAGGCACGTGGTTTTCAAAAGGCTTTTATCAATGCTGAAAAATTATCGGCCACAAAGACTACACCAATTTACACTCCTCAGACTCTTGGACAACACTACATACGATACTTAATTTCCCCTGCCATCTTAATTGGGCTATATACTATCTCATTTCAGTTTTGAATTGCATTTCTCTGGTTAAAATGACGTTGAATATTTTTTCATGCATTTATTGGCAAAGTGCCGATAAATGATTGGCATTTTAAAGTGGTTTTAAATCAAATTTGACCAAACGTTTATTTCTAACTTACCACGTTGGGCTGGCCTAGCTTCAATGTGCCATGAAATCTGGAATTCTTCCAGTCTAGAGGTGTTTATGAACGCGGCAGCTGCGAAGAGCAAAAAAGATTGCAGAGCGAGAATTTTCTGGAAGTAGGATTTTAATGTGCTGCTGTGGTTCCAATCAAATTATTGTTGAATGAAAAAATGGTGAGAGTCATAAAGCATCTTGTATTTAACCTAAGAGACCTTCCCCAGCAAATCTTCTTCCTTCTCAACAGCACGCTTAATCTTTCATGCTTAGTCTTCCACTTATTTATTTATTCATTCTAAAGAAGTTTTCAGCGTCTAGCTTATGCCAGAGATGATACGAAGCGGTGAGATAGTATCATATGGCTGCAGTGCAACAGAAAATTGTATCTGGAGAAGATAATCCAGTAGACAAACAGCCATAATATAAAACGTGAAACAAATGTGGAGAAAGAGAGAAACAAAATGAAAAGTGGGTCTAAAAGGGAAAAAATTGCTGCATGGAAAAGTCAGCTTGATGCCTCGTTTCCTGTATTGTGAGTATGTGAAATTCAAACAAGTTGAAACACAGAATTGAAATTGTGTTGTTGAAGGTGGCTGCCTTGGCAGGGTGGGGTTGACAAGAAGAAAGCAGGAGCATTTTCTTGTCCTGTGCCTCTGAAGCAGCCCTGACCCCAAACCCCAGTCTGTATCTACTGATGTTTCTAGACTTGCTGGGTGCTGAATGCTCGTGTGAAGGGGCAGTGAGTATTAAGAGATCTTATTTCCAAGCTTAGTGCCATAGAATCATAGGGAAGTCTTCAGTCTCCTAGGTTTTGACAAACTCAGTCATGCCCCAGTACATGTCTATTTGGATTGAAAAATGCAGTTTTACAGGCATTTAAGCCCCTTACTTTGGCTTCAGAGGCATTTCTTAGTATATATGAAGACCAATTTGCATTCAGGAGCCTTGTGAGCTGCTGAATGCCGGGAGTTGTGAGTCTCCAGACTGTCTTCTCCACAGTTGTATGTGTGGCTTTTCTTACGCAAAGGTCTGTTCTCAGAGCATTGCTGACTCCTAGTTTACAATAGTGACTGTCTCGTGGGTCATTTAAATAAATCTATCTTGTGTTTTTATTTGCATTAAAGGTTAAAGATGATAAACATTGAGTATTGTATGTATAATTCATATGTTGGCTAAATGAAGTCACTGTGTACTCTTCATTTCAGTGGTAATGATGTTTTCAAGGTAATTACTATGAAAAGGGTCCCTAGGGGCTTCCCTCGTGGCGCAGTGGTTGAGGGTCCGCCTGCTGATGCAGGGGACGCGTGTTCGTGCCCCGCTCCGGGAGGATCCCACATGCCGCGGAGCGGCTGGGCCCGTGAGCCATGGCCGCTGGGCCTGCGCGTCCGGGGCCTGTGCTCCGCAATGGGAGAGGCCGCAGCGGTGAGAGGCCCGCGTACCACAAAAAAAAAAAAAAAAAAAAAAAAAAAAAGAAGAAAAGGGTCCATAGCTTTCAGCAGATTATTGAAGGGGTCAGTGATCCCCAAAAGACTGAGTTGAATTTCAGCCCTCTGGGTACAGGTAGGGGAGAGTTTTCAGAGGGGCAGGAGGCTTTTCAGAAGCTCTGTGATTACACCAATATGGCACCCATCTGCTGTTCCAGCTCAGCTCTGCCTGCGCTTCTGAAGAATTGCCACATACATTCTATGTTGCTGCCTGTGAATTATTGCCTGTATTTCCTTTGATTAGATTTCAAAATATGAAATTGCTGCTTTTTGACCATTTTTACACACAAAAATCTGAATTCAAACAGTTCAACCCAATGTATAAAACCAAGGACTGGAATTTGAACACTTTTGAGAAGTGAAATGGAAGTCCATTTGCATTACTCTTTTTTTTTTTTTTTTACTTCCAATTGCATTATTCTTAAATGCATTTGTGGCTTTGCCACTTTTCCTCAGGACTATAAAGCCAAACATTTGCTTTGTTGTTGAATCACAACCAGCTCTCTGGGGTAAGGAGTCCAATAATTGACTCTTTAGGACAAGACCTTAAGCATGAGAAGATGACTCCTGTGCTCCAGGGCCACCTGGAACAGATGCTAGGGCTGAAAACTGAGAGAAGATAAATGTTTCAAGTGAAAGCCTTACTGGGTTGTGCCATCAGGAATATGACATGCAAGAGCTGGGTTATGCTCTGCACACTTCACTTGACATTAGTTTGGCCCTTACACGAGAACTCTGTATAGTTTATAGCCCCACAATTTGACAGGTGAGGAGAAACAAGAGTGAGAACCAGAGAAAGGCGACACCAGGAATTACGGGTTAGAACATCATTCCTTTGAATAAAAGCCTTGACATTTGTTAGCCTGAAAAAGAGAAGGATTGGAAGTGATTTAATAGCTGTCTTGTATTTAAGGCCCTGCTAGGATCACTGCCACAGTTCTGTACCTCAAAAGAGGACTGACTAAGGGAAAACGGACTTCAACCGCAGGGAGGAATAGCTTCTTGATCATTATGGCAACTAAATATAGAAGGTGCTAAGTGACATTTAAAATCACCTTTTCCCAAAGCACTGTGTAGAATCTTGGCATCGTCCGTGCAAGATATCATCTCCTTTATCTCTAACCAGTAGGAATAATTGTCTAATAGTGACTCTGTGGGAATTGGGCTGAGGCTGGTGGGAAAGAGTTTGGGAGCCCAGAGGACTTTTATGTTGTCTTAAATTGAATGATGCTTGAGCTCAGGTCAGTCCTGGCCGTGATAAAAATAACATAATCTGTCTGAGTCTTTTCCTACTTGTCACCAGAAGGTTAATCAGGAAAAAAGTACCATCAGAATACTAAAAAATAATTTATTGAGATGAAATCCATACAATATAAAATTAACCGCTTTAAAGTGAACAATTCAGTGGATTTAGTACATTCACAATATTGTGCGATGACCACATCTATCTAGTTTCAAAACATTACCATCGATCCAAAGGAAACCCCCTTACCATTTAGGAGTTTCTCCCTATTCTCCCTCCCACCCACCCAGCCGCTGGCAACCACCAATCTACATTCCATCTCTATAGATTTATCTAGTCAGGATATTTCATATAAATGGAATGATGCAATATATGACATTTGTTTCTGGCTTCTTTCATTTAGCATGATGTTTTCAAGTTCACCAACATTGTAGCATGTATGAGTACTTCATTTTTTATGGCTCAGTAAAATTCCATTGTATGTATATACCACTGTTTGTTTATCCATTCATCAGTTGATGGGCATTTGGGCTGTTTCTACCCTTTCGCTGTTGTGAACAGTACAGCTGTGAACATGCATGTACACATACTTGTTTGAGTACCTGTTTTCAATTCTTTGGTTACCTTCCTACTGCTGGAATTGTGGGGTCATATGGTAATTCTAAGTTTAATTCTTTGAGGAACTGTCAAACTATTTTCCACGGTGGCTGAACCATTTACATTTCCAGCAGTAATGTACTAGGATTCCAATATCTCCACAGGCATGTCAGCACTATTTTTTTGCGGTACGCGGGCCTCTCCCTGTTGTGGCCTCTCCCGTTGCGGAGCACAGGCTCCGGACGCGCAGGCTCAGCGGCCATGGCTCACGGGCCCAGCCGCTCCGCGGCATGTGGGATCTTCCCGGACCGGGGCACGAACCCGTGTCCCCTGCATCGGCAGGCGGACTCGCAACCACTGCGCCACCAGGGAAGCCCCAGCACTTTTTATATATCATCTGATTTTTTGATTCTAGCCATCCTAGTGGGTGTGTAGTAGTATCTCATTGTAGTTTTGATTTACATTTCCCTGATGAATAATCTTTTTATGTTTTTGTTGGCCATTTGTATAACTTCTTTTCAAGAAATGTCTTTTCAAATCCTTTACCCATTTTTCAAATTGAGTTGTTTGTCTTTCTGTTGTTGAGCCATCATAATAGTTTACTTTATAATAATTTATATAATAGTCTAATTATCCTCCAGCACTGTAGAGGATATTATTAAGACTATGTTTTCTTTGTCACAGACTGAATAATCCTGTCCTATAGTGTGCTGCAAAATTTAGCATGCATAAGAATCACTCAGAGAGTTTGTGTTAAAACAGATTCACGGCCCCCTCACCCCTCTTCTTCTAGATTCTGACTCAGAAGGTCTGGGGTGAGGCCAAGAATTTGCATTTCTAACCAGCTTCCAAGTGATGCCAATACTGTTGATGCATGGACATCACTTTGAGTAGCACTGCTGAGAGAGACAGCTTATTGAGTGTCTGCCCCATCCCTAAACTCCTGTTGTGAGACCCTCCTCATCTCTTTCCAGAATAATAGGTTCCCGTGGCCATGTGTGGACTCTATGACCACTTCCCTACACCACGGGCTATTAGACTATAGGAGGATGCCTGACCCAAGCTGGACCAACCAGATTTTTCCTCTTGGAAATTTGTGACTGGGACGTGGAGATGCTAGTTCATTTTCTGCTGGTTTCATGAACTGAGTTGTGTAGGTGTTAAGCTGTGGTGTGACCATCCTCCACCATGTGCTTGAAAACAGAGAAAACCAATCTGTAGGAGGGTGAGTGGAAAGAAACAGACTTGTCAAGAGAATAGGGGATGTGAGAGAATAATAATAATAATAATAGCTAATGCTCACTGAGCACTTATTAAATGTCAGGTACTGCTTTTTCTATTTTTAGTATCATTTTAAAAATAAACTTTTAATTCTGAAATAATGATAGACTTACAGAAAAGCTACAAAGATAGTGCAGAGAGTTCCTGTTTGTATCTCACCCAGTTTCTCCTAATATTAGCATCTTAAATAACGATAGTGCCCTTGTCAAAACCAAGAAATTAACACTGGTACATTACTATTAACTAAATTTCAGACTTTACTTGGATCTCACCAGTTTTACACTGAATTCCCCTCTTATTTCTTATTTTTTTCCCCCAGGACTCAATGCTCGAAACCTCACTGATTTTAGTCATGGTATCTCCTTAGTCTCCTTGAGTCTGTGACAATTTCTCAGATTTCCTTTGTTTTTCATGCCCTTGACAGTTGTGAGGAGTAATGATCAGATATTTTGTGGAATGACCCCAGTTTGAATCTGTCTGATGTTTTCCTTATGGATAGACTGGAGTTCATGGTTTCTGAGAAGAATTCCACAAAAGTGAGGTGCCTTCCTCATCACATCATTTGGGGGGAGGCATGACATCAACATGACATCACAGGTGTTGTTGACCTTGATGGTTTGGTCTGCAGGTTTGTCTAATATAAAGTTACTATGTATATTTCCACTCTCCATTCTTCGGAAGTGTGTCACTAAATCCATCCCACGCTCATGGAGCTGTTGCTTTAAAAGCAAATTACTTACTGTATTTTTAGGACAGGAGGGAGAAAAAGTGTTAAAAATGTTTCTAATCAAGTCAGATATTTAAATAATAAATGAATAATGTGTTGTGTAGATACAAAATAAACCAACAAATGATTAAAAAACTTAAAGATTCAGCCAGTCTTCTAATACTGAAACTGCCTGTACCCCGTCACCAAAGTCACAGTTCCGGTGAGGTAGGTAGTGTGGGCTCAGTGGTCCCCCCCGCTACTGAGGAGTGTGACATTCACAAATTCTGTTCCATGTGGCAGCTGACAAAATAAGTTTATCCCTGTCACTCCCACTTTTCCTCATACACCCAGCAAACGTGTGTAACGTATCCTGGACAGAATTGTGTATATTAATATGAATAAAGAAGAAGAAGAATAGTAATAGCTAACATTTAAGCATTTACTATGTGGCAGGTAATGTTCTAAGCACTTTACCTTTACCGACTCAATTCTCATAAGCCTATGTAGAAGGTAAACTAATAATATCCCTGATTTAAAGATGAGGAGACTGAGGCGCAAAGAAGTTAAGTAACTTGTCAACATCATGCAGCCAGTAGGTGACAATGATAAGCATTTCATTCTTGGCCATCGTAATTACAACCTTCCATATGCCTCTCCTATGACTCCAATACATGTTGACATGTGAGTTTTCCAGGTAATTATGTCATGGAATATTGTCTTTGCGGGCTTATTTCTTCCTCTCCCTCTACTTCTGAAGACCTCTGAACTGTGGAAGAGGCAGAGAACACCAAACTCAAGTGCTGTAGAAATGCACTTGATTATTAGAAACACAACGTGATGGAGAAATCTCTATTCCCTTCGCAAGTGGTTTGCAGACCCCTTGATGGAGACACCCATGTTTGTTGAGAAGATACTGCAATAAACTTGCCTTTGTGGAGACTCTGGGCCTCCTAAGCTTGGCGGAGGGTTCACCGGCTCCGTGTTTTCAGAGAAGCAGCCTGCGTATTGAGGGAGGGGGCGGAGTGGGTAGGGGTGGTGTCTATTGCATGTGAAACGAGGAAAGAAAGGTGTTCACTTTGAAGGGGGAAGGAAGGCAGAGGCAAAGCAGGAGAGGGGAGCCCAAGTGACAGCACGAAAGAGAAAGGGAAAGTTCTGGAGAGAAAAACCCAAGAGGGGGATTTCTAAAGTGAACCTATGTGTGCTCGGCTGTGTGATCCCTCTTGTGACCTCCTGTCCCCCAATCTTCAGTGACTTTGTGAAACCTGGTTTAGGGCTATGGTCATTGGTGCAGGGTCAAGACAGAACCAGAGAATATGGGCACAGGGGTGCCAACGTCTGGGTCCAGAAGGATGTAAGTCAGAGAAAAAAGCACGCATCAAATTTTCTGAGATGCGCACATATAAGTTACAGATATAATGATGTAAAGGTTAATTACAAATAAAAAGGTGTGCAATGAACATGAATTCAAGAGTTGATTGACAAGATTCCAGTCTTTGCCAGGCCTTCACTGCAGTCCTGGTGTAAGACTGTGGGCCCTTCCTGGGCCCACTCCCACTGCTCTGGGATATGCCACCTGGATTCTTTCATGAAGGTCAGGACCAACGTCCCTTTTTGTACCACCACCCTTCTCCTGCATGACGCCTCAGCTCTCCCCAAAGAGCCATTTCTCATCCCTTAGGAATCTCTCTCCCTGCCATCACGCTGGAGATGTGCTTCTCGGTGGTACCCACTGGGTTGCTCTGCCTCCATCCACCCCCAGTGACAGGGCCGTGGCTCCGATTGCAAGCTGGCCTGCTGTTTCAGGCTTCCTGACACGTGTGATGCAACTACAAGGTGAGAGCTCAGGGCTCCTCTGCCCCAGCTAGCAGCCCTGCCCCTGATGCCCAGCCTGGGCCATTCCCCCGGGGAGTGTCAGCTGGCTCCCTGCCCCTCACCGTAGGCAGAGAATAAGTCCTCTCCTGCTGGGGTGGGGCCAGCATATTGGCCACTCCCCCAGACCTCCCCGCACCAGGCTGGTTCTTCTTGCAAGTGGAAGGGGAAAAATGAATTCACTTACTTGTAAAGGGAGGTGTTTAAAATTACATGTATTTCTAGATCTGCAAATTTATAACCTGATGAATAAGCTGAACATGTGGAAAACAAAATTAATATACTGAAAACACAGTATAATTATGAAAATAGACAGTTCCCACGATAAGCACCCACTCTCCAAGCTGACACAGGCAGCTGCAGCACCAAAAGAGACATCAAGCTTAGGCAGTACTAGAGACCCTTTTCACCACCAGACCCCACAAAGACTGTGCCCTTGGTCCTTCCATGCTCATCAGAAGTCTCAGTCAGGTGGCCCCTTCAACAAGCCCAGCCTCTTGGAAGTGCAGGACTAGAATGCACCCAGCATCTGCCCCTGAGAATCTGAGTCCCTCCACTTATCTGGACCTATCTCTGAGGAATATCAGGGAATGGCACGATGGGGCAGAAAGACAACAGGACTGGTACCGTGGCTGCTTCTACCCCGATCAGTGAAGAGGAGAGCCTGTAATAGCACCAGCCTTTCAATGCTGCCAAAGGGGGGACCTTTGAGAAAAATGACCCAACTGAATCAGGTGGCCATGGGGTGGGCTGGGAGTTGTTCTTGGGTAACTTGGCTAAGGCTGGGAAACTCACCTTCTCCTCCCCTTCTGTCCTTTTATGCCTTTCCCCTGCTTTCCCCATTTTTGTTTTTACCCCATTGTCTTCAGATGGTTCTCACAGCTTTATCTTCCTGTGGGTAGCACTCAGGGCACTTCAGCAGAATGGTTGTCATAACGACAGTGTGTATGGTGCTTACGGAGAGCCTGGAAGGAAGGATGAGAGTGGAAGTGAAGAGCCAAGGCACCTGGGATAAAGAAAAGCAGTAGAAGCATCTATGCTGTGTTCTAGATATGTTCACAGAAAAAACCCTGCCAGATCCCCTAAAGGACAAAGATTACCAGGGCAGTGTGTTGGCGAAGCTTTCAGGAAGCCGATATGCAGCCGTACAGGTTTAGATCAAGGTCCCTTTTGTACCAGTTTGAGCTTTCAGTACAGAAGGAAGCTGAGTGACATCATAAAGTTAGTGGCCTGATATGCTCTTCCGGTTGCAGAGGACACCAACTCTGGGTTCTTTCTTCTCACTTGTTGGAGGTAAATCTTTCTCCCCCAGAGAGAGCCGCACCCTTGGGAGCTGAGCCCTGAAGATTTACCTCCAACAAGTGAGAAGAAAGAACCCAGAGTTGGTGTCCTCTGCAACCGGAAGAGCATATCAGGCCACTAACTTTATGATGTCACTCAGCTTCCTTCTGTACAGAAAGAGTTGGCCAGGCCAACTCTTTCAGTCCCACTTTGTGCCAGCAGCTAAGGAAAAGCACGGATTTTCTGGCAGCCAGATCGCCGAGGGCTGAGAGGCTCTCCTGAATACGTAACAAAGGATGGCGGTCACGTCCACGGTTTGTGCTGGTGAGGCTGTCCTGCTGCAAGAGCACAGACTCACTCATGCTACCTCAAGTGATGGGGACTCTGCACTTAGGACTCTTGGGATGATTAGGGACTTAGCCACATGGCCAGGCCTCATGGGCACTGAAATATGATAAAACAACCAGTCTCCAGTAGGACATGTGACCAACATCCTTCAGAATACAGAGCCACTCCAGGGACACAAGCACTGGGATTCTCCGGTCTTCGCTTGAATGTCCTCCAAGTCCTGGGACTCAGTGCCTTCCTCTTCCTCTGTTCCTCTCTGTGCATCATCTTGCGTCTCCTTTCCTTAGCCCCTACCCGATCCTCTGTACAGCGTGGCAGCCAGATTCAGCCAGTGAGCTGATATTTGGGAGGCAGAGCGAAGTGGAAGCCATTCATCCTCCAGCATGGGCGGCGGCTGACACATGGGCTTTGGTGGATGAGAATGTTCAGTGTCTACAGCCAGGTTCTGCATCCCTCTACCTGTGTCACTGGCTTTGGGGCTTTTGGGGGCAACGTTGATTTCAGCAGTGGCCCTGAAGCTTTCTGATCTCTCAAAGGTAGCAACAGCTACCTTTAAACTCCAGGTCTTAGCCTTGTGGCCATACGACCAAACCAACTTAATTGGCAGCCCCCTGACTTTTATTCTTCCAGGTCTTCTAACAGTTTTGTAAGCACAAAATTCACATGATTTTGTAGGCACCTAATTGTAAGTACATAATTCTAACAGTTTTGTAAGCACATGATAATACATAAAAGAGTAGTAAATCTCTCTTTGCTTGCATACCTAGGAAGTTTTCTGTTTTCCTGGTCTGGGAGAAATAGCAGTAGTGTAAGTGGTTAAATATATGGTCAGACTGACCCTTCAAATTCCATCTCTTCCACTTAATTGCTGTGTAGCATTGAGCAAGTTACGTAAGCTCCTTAAGCTTTGGGTTTCTCATCCATAAAATTAGGACGATAATAGTATCTGTCTCATAGGGATGATATGAGGATTCATGTGTTAAGATAGTGAATAAAAAGATTTAGTGTGTAGCTGGCACATAGTAAGCACTTCATAAATATGCATTGTGATTATTATAGTTAATAATAATGTTGATGACATCTCAGGGCGTAGTGAGACCCCCAATCTCTAAAGCCCACATGAGAGTGCTTGCAGGGGAGAAATAGACAAACTCAAGCTGTCTGGCCTCTCATCTAGGTGGAGTAAACATGTGAGCTTTAGAACTGAAAGGGATAAGCATATGGCCAGGAGTTTAATGAAGGTCAGCTCAGGAGTGCCGCTGCTGGAGAGCTGGGGAGAGCAGATGGCAGACCAGGGCAGGCTGGTGCTGGAGAACCACCCACTGTGGCCTCCAGGTCTGACCCATTAACTCGATGACCATGTGCTCTCAGGCTCCTGGACCATCTCACACCATCATAAAGGAAGCCGGCCTGTCTGCCGACGGTTGGAAAACCCAGCAAGGTGGGCAAGTAGAGCTTCCTCTGTTTGTTTCAAAAGACTGCTCAGTCCATGAAGCAGACAGACATAGACAGGATCCAAGTCCTCTTTGTACATCCAAGAGCCAAGATAAACCACCTGGGCCCTCAGGGGGAAACGATTCAGCTCCCTCCCATGATCAAGATGGCCAGGGTACCTTCCAAAGTTGACAGTGAGTCTAGGGACACCTTCATCTCCCAAAGCACATGGAGGACAAGTGGCCTGTCCGAGGTCACACAGCCAGTTAACCCAAACCTCCTCACTCCTTTCTGGCACATTCTCTACTTCTACAGAGGTGGTTGTACTGAAAACCAGGTGGATCTCTCAAGTTTGTGAGCCTCCAATTACTGGGTTATTTGGTGAAGGAGCAAGAGGAAGACTGTAATTTTCTCTTATTTTTTTTTTCAACTTTATGTTTTGTTTTTTTTTTTGCGGTACGCGGGCCTCTCACTGTTGTGGCCTCTCCCGTTGCGGAGCTGCATCGGCAGGCGGACTCTCAACCACTGCGCCACCAGGGAAGCCCTATGTTTTATTTTTAATTGAAGTATAGTTGACTTACAATATTATATTAGTGTACAACATAATGATTTGATATTTTTATAGATTATATACCACACAAAGTTCTTATAAAATATTGACTGTATTCCCTGTGCTGTACATTACATCCCTGTGACTCATTTATTTTATAACTGGTGGTTTGTACCTCTTAATCCCCTTCACTTATTTTACCCCCTCCCCCAAACCCTGTTCCCTCTGGCAACCACTAGTTTGTTCTCTATATCTGTGAGTCTGTTTCTGTTTTGCTATATTTGTTTGTTTGTTTTGTTTTTTAGATTCCACATGTAAGTGAAATCATATGGTATTTGTCTTTCTCTGTCTGACTTATTTCACTAAGCATAATACCCTCCAGGTCCATCCATGTTGTCACAAATGGCAAGATTTCATTTTTTTTAATGACTAATGGTTCTTTGAATATATGTACCACATCTTCTTTATCCATTTATCTGTTGATGGGCACTTAGGTTGCTTCCATATCTTGGCTATTGTAAATAATGCCACAATGAACATAGGAGTGCATATATCTTTTCAAACTAATGTTTTCATTTTCTTTGGATAAACACCCAGGAGTGGAATTGCTGGATCGTATGGTAGCTCTATTTTTAATTTTTTGAGGGACCTCCACACTGTTTTCCATAGTGACTGCAACAATTTACATTCCCCCCAGCAGTGCACAAGTGTTCCCTTTCCTCCACATGGTCGCCAACACTTGTAATTTGCTGTCATTTGAATGACAGCCATTCTGACAGGTGTGAAGTGATATCTCATTGTGGTTTTGATTTTCATTTCCTTGTTGACTGGTGATGTCGAGCATCTTTTCATGTGCCTGTTGGCCATCTGTATGTATGTTCTGGAAAAATGCCAATTCAGATTCTCTGCCCATTTTAAAAATCAGATTGTTTGTTTTTTTTATATTGAGTTGTATAAGTTCTCTATATATTTTGACTATTAACTCTTATGGGACATATCATTTGCAAATATCTTCTTCCATTCAGTAAGTTACACTTTCGTTTTGTTGATGGTTTCCTTCTCCGGGCAAAAGCTTTTGAGTTTGATTAGGTCCCATTTGTTAAGTTTTGCTTTTGTTGCCCTTGCCTGAGGAGACAGATCCAAAAAAATGTTGCTAAGAGTGATATTGAGGCGCGTACTAACTTTCCCTTAAGTTTTGAGATTTATGTTGTATTAGAGCATGACGAAGCAAGACAGGCAATGAAAGGCATTCGACATTCTGTCATTTGCACTTTATAGAGAGAATAGTTCCAGACAAAGGAGATATAATTGTCATAATAAAAGGCAACAGAAGTTCTACATCTGGAGTGTGAGTGCCCTTTGGGGTTCTGTGCATGGCTCTGAAGTTATGTGTGAAACTTTATGCTTATGTGGGAATAAAGGCTTACAGCTTTCAAGATATAGTCACAAGGGAATCGATGACCCCCAATTTTTTAAGACGCGCTGCTATTGAATTTCACATTCCTACAGCATTGGCTGGACTAGTTTATTCATTCGTTAAGCAGACAGTTATTGAACACAGTTGACACGTCAGAGGCATTTAAAGTTCAGCACATCTAAAACCTGAGTCAGGATCTACCCATGCAAACCTCTCTTGGTGTTCTCTTCTCTTCTGATGTTCTCTTTATCTGTAAGTGGTGTTCTCTGTATCAGCAAGTGGCACCACCATCCAGCAGTTCTGAAAGCTGGAAGCCTGGGAGTCATCCTTGACCCCTGTCTCTCCCCACCCCCATATCCAATCCATCAGCAAACCCTGTCTAATCCCATTCTACCTCCTAACTCTCTCTCACATCCCACTATATCTTACAAAATCAAAAGCCAGTTGGTAATAATATATTAATGTTTATATTTTAATAAAAGTAAGGATGTTTTATATAAGCTTTTTGTGGGGGACATTTTTAACCATATACTAAAGTAGTACCCCACACCAACACCCACATACCAGCCTTAACAATTAACAACTCACGGCGCATCTTGTTTCATCTATACCCCCTCTTTCCCCTCTCCTCAATAGATTATTCTGAAGCAAATTCCAGGCGTCATGTCACATGATCAGTAAATATTTCAGTATCATTGAAAGTAACAGACTCTTAAAAAAAATCGTAATTATCATAAGTAAAAGGCCAGTAAAAAATCCTCCAAATATCATCTAATATACAGTCAGTACACAAATTTCCCCAATTTTTCTCAATATTTATTATAGTTTGTTTGAATCATGATGGAAACAAGGTCCATACACTGCAATTGATTGATATATCTCTCAAGTCTTTTTGTATCTCTACCTTCCCATTCCTCTTCTCTCTGCTTTTTAATTCACAGTCTATTTCCTGGGGTAAATGTTAATCTGTAGCTTTCCCCATAAGTTGTTAAAAGGTTTTTATATCATTCCTCAAATGGCATTAAGTAATTTAGGAAATGAAAGGAGGGAAATCAAAATGTTCTGTACCTATTTAATTCTTAATTCTAGTTCCTTCAATTTTTAAAAAACGTGTTTTAAAATATCTTAAGATAATATGCTTTTTGAATTGGAAGGGATGGTGGAGGCTGCCCAGCCTTCTTGTTTTCACATGTGGAACCTGCTACCTCTGAGTGATGGGCATGAGGCTGTCCAGCAAGCTACACACATGACCTCTGTGTTCCTGTCTCTGGGTCCAACCGCTTTCCTTGTAACTGCCCTTACTGTTCTATTCAGCATCCATCAGGCAGAATCTATTAGTCAGCATTTTTATATTTCACTAAGATAGTTGATGTTTCTAGTAATGACCCACGAGACCAGCAGAGTAAATGTGAGATTATTCCGTCACATCCTAATTCCTGAACACTGGCAATTCTTGTAAAGTACCCGGGTAAAGTACACATTGCCCCATTTTAGTCTGTTCAGGAGGTACTTTAGGAGGATTCCTCACACCTTTCTTTCTGCTGGCCGACCCCCTTTTTTCTCAGTGGAACTCACAATACCTTTTCTGTTGGGCAGGAAATCCTTTGTTCTCCCACATTGCAAGTGCTTAATTGGAATTTTTAGACAGACATTTAATTAGGAAGTGTGGATCAGGGTGAAGTAGCCGCTGGACTGTGGATAAAGCTCAGAAACACACCTTGGCTTTTGAGTCCCTCAGCTTTGCTCACAGCAGGACCACATTTAACCTTCCTGCTGCCTCCACCTCTGCCAATAATCCTTGTCTCCAAGCCTCCTCAGCTCCCCTTTGCAATTCTCCAAGACAGTCTCTGATTTGTAAAATCTCTTAATGTTTAAAAACGAAAAAAAAAATTGAGAGGATAGAACTAACTTTGGCTTCTTCCTTCCTTTCTTTCTTTCTTCCTTTCTTCTTTTCTTTCTTCTTTCTTTCTTTCTTTCTTTCTTTCTTTCTTTCTTTCTTTCTTTCTTTCTTTCTTTCTTTCCTTCCTCTCTCTCTCTCTCTCTCTCTCTCTCTTTCTTTTCTTTCTTTCTCTCTTTCTTTCTTCCTGGCTACTGGCTCGGACCTGTCCCTCCTTCTAATCTCTCATGGGCCTTTGTCCTCTCAGGAAAAAAAAAAAAATCACCACAGATTGCTTTGAAACAGTATTCTCTGCCAAAGTGATCTCAGACATCTTTCTAAGATTATCTTATTCTTTACCAGAATAGGCTAGAGAGAGTATGTTATTTGATCAATAGCTATTGCAAACATAATTAATCTTTGCCCAGCACAGTGCTCAAAACTGTGAGTTTACAGCAAGTATGAAATATGATCTCTGCTCACATGTTACAGAGGGAACATCATTTAGGACCTAAGTTCAGAACCACTTACTATTTGACCTTGAGTTTGCTTCATCTCCCTAAGCCTTAGTTTCCCTACAGTAAATAAGCATAATAATCCTTCTATTTCAAGGGAGTTTGGTAAGGATTTAATGAAAGAGTAAATAAAAGAACATAATATAGTGCCAGATACAGAGTAAGTGCTCAGTAAATTTACCTCACTATAGTTATTTAGAGAAGTAGAAAAATATACTTGAGTAGATTACAAAAGCAACAATGAAGAATTTAGATTTAATGGAGTTTGGAACATTAGGCAAGTCATTTAATATTCCTGAATGGGTGATATTATGGCAGTGGTGTTTTAGAAATCCTGGTCCAGAAGTATCTTACCTGGGCCAGGTAGACGTGAGAAGCGGGGAAGCCAGCTAGGGGTGGTGCAAGGAAGAGGGACTCAAGCTGTGTCTGAAGGAAGGAGAGTAAAGGGGATCTCTGAGTAGCATTTCCTCAGATGAAACAACGGGACTTTGTATCCATTTTGATTTAAGGAACAAGGATGAGAGGATAGCCAACACTGACTGCATCTCACATTCACTAAACTGGGATGAAGAAAAAGAACTGTCCATGGTAGCAATCTGCTATTTAGATAAAAGCATCTATTTGTGTAGCAGGAATGGTGAGTTTTCTTTGGAGTTATTGAGTCTAAATTAAAGTGCCCTGTTTAACTACCTATTTAAAGTCCTCCCTGATGGGCTGTAAGTGCTGTGAGGACAGGAGACTCTTGTCATTAACCTCAGCATCTTCAGCATCCAGCGCAAAGCCAGGCACTTAGTGAATACTCAGTGAATACTCATTGAATTGAATTGAGTAGAGTTTAAGGTGATGGCTGGAGAGCTGAGTGAAGCTATAGTGTCTGGAAATACGGCTTCTTTTGGGAGGTATCCCTTTAAAAATGGTACTTAAAAGCACATGACAGGATGATCACATTTGAGAGTAAATGTAGAGAAAGAATAAAACAGCAAGAGCACACATTTTGGGTCCATTCCTAGTTTGAGAGTAAAAGGAGATAAAGGAATTGTATCAGTCAGACCAGGTTATGATATAGTAAAAACAACTGCAGAATCTCAGTGGTGCAGCATCGCAAGTTTATTTCCCACCCAAACACTTGTCTGGCACAGTTGGTGGGACACTCTGTTCAACCTGGCCACTCAGAGACCTCTCTTGACACAAAACTGCTGCTTCCTCCTTGACATATATCCTTCTCATATTCTTATATTTCTTCCAGTGTCAACCACTAGTTCTCTCACTATGGAACCATATTCAGACTTTTGAAGAGAGAAAATCTAATTGGTCCAGGAAGTCAACATCCATCCTATTGCACCATAGACCACTGTGCAGCGTGTTGTTTGTCTGCCTATGGAACAGGGGACATCTTCTTAGCTAATTCTCTGGGGCCAAGAGGGGTCACATTAAAAGAAGTGACAGCCCAAAGATTTTACCTGAGTTGGCTTCTCAGAGCTTCAGGTCCACTCTCAAGAGGTTTGTCCAGAAGCAGCCTCACATATATGGCTCTTCCCAAATGGAGACCATGGGGCCAGCGTTAGGGTGAGAGTCCAATGCTTTTTTGAGGGGGGAGTTTTCTTCTCTCTATTTGTAATCAAAATCCCAATTAGTTTGTATTTATAGACCTATTCTTATTTTCCTCTTTCTCTTCAATTTCTGAATTCATCTCAGGACAAAAAAGTCCATTTTGTGGTCCATTGGAGTGGAGAAAAAAGACAAGAAATACTTTCATTTGATGTCATTGGTTTATCTGTAATAGCACAATTCAGGGAAAACATATAAATTGAGTTGTCACTACTAGAAGAAATGCAGTAATATCAACTGTCCTATTTATGAAGGTAAAAAGAGGGAAAAGCACAGGAAATTGGAAATCAGATCACAAACACTTTTCCACCGAAAGTCAACATCTGGAACGCAGAAACATGGTAAATTAAATGGTTGACCAGTGCTGGTCCTACAAGCTTTGCTCCCTGAAGAAAAACATCTTAACGTTCCTGTAGAATTTGACAGCTAACAAATCGCTTTTACCTCTTATCTCACTGGAATATCTACAATCTTTCAAGGTAAATAGGTGTCGTTATCCTAATTTTCAGCAGAGGAAATCAAGGCCAGGAAAGTTGAAATTTAGCCAAGATTTTAAAAGAAGTATGGACAGATGCAAAGATTAGAATTCAGGCCTTCTAATTCCAAGTGTTTTGTTCTTTTGGGTTGTAGGAACCTTTTCCCTCTTTCACCTCCTGCAGTAACTAAAGTGCAGTGAAGGGGCACAATTTAGGGCACCGATGACTCTCAGCCACCAGCGGTGTGACCGTGGACAAATAACTTGGCTCTCTACTCTTCATTTTCCTCAAGTATAAAATTGAGAAAATTATAACCTAACTCCAGGGCTTCATGTGATTTAGATAATGTCTTTAAAGTACTTAGCGAATGTTAACCACTTATTAAATGGTGGTTATTATTATTACCATCGAAATGATTCCTTTGGATTAAACTGTTGCTGTCGTATTAAAATGTAAATAGGTGTCTTGGCAGGTCGAGCACATTAACCTATAGCTGCAGTTAACTTATCAAGAACGAACCTAGGCAGGAAAGTTCCATCATTAGAGGGGAGAGGCTGGTGGGCGACGCGGCCAGGGAGGCGTGTCCACGTGTGACTCCTCAGGCTGGGGCTGAGCGCACCTGCGCAGTGAGTAGGAGATGGGGGCACGGTGTCTTGGCGCAGAGCCCTGGCCGCGGAGGCTGGGTCACAGCAGAGGTGAACGTCACTCTGTCATCTGTTTGGCCTGGGTTGGTGTTTGGTGGCAGGGATCCCTGGGACATCCTCTAGTGAGTGAGGTATAGTATCTCTCCCCAGGCATAGCTCAGAGATCCATTTACTTTGTGGACCGTTAAAGAAAAATTATTATTCAAATGAGGGGCCGCTCTTTGAGAACCTGTGCAGTGGGGTAGTACGCCCCTCTCCACCCCGCCCCTACCCCCATTCCCAGATGACACTACCAGGAGGTATGAAGGCAGGCGGGAGTGCAAACTTGTTTGCGGGGGGGAAATAGAAATGACAAGTAAACTGAAGAAAATGTTCTCAGCCTCGCTAGAAATGAAAGAAATGAGAATTATACTAATTTGTTAGTATAATAAAATACGCTGGGAGGGTTTAAACCAAGGGAGGGTTGTGGTGAGAATGCTTTAAAAAAAATTGCCTCTGTCTCTCTGGCTACATCAATATGTAAATGATTAAGATAAAAGATTTTTTAATACCATAGTACCAGTATTTTAGTATTTAAAAATTACAGAATACTTCACACTGGTATTATGCTCACTGTGGAAGCTAGCTCAGTACCTCCTTCATCCACTCAGGTGTCCCCTCACTCTTCTCTGTTCTGTCCACCTTTCCTGTTTCTGCTGCCAGGAACACTACCAGACTCCACTGTCCTTCCTTAATCCTTTTCTATTTCTTGTCTGTGTTGCACAATTAGACCATTTAAGCCATTAAACGTGTTTGAGTGCTTTGCAAACAAAGGCAAAATCTCTGTACTCAAGGAGTTTACAGCCCAGTAGAGTTGAATAGGACAAGGATACAGGTAAATGTAACACAAGGTAGAAGAAAAATGTTGCATCTTAAATATAAATTAAATACTATAGTCTTTCAAAGGATGAGGAGGATAGATTTTTGTGGTGAATCTCTCTCTGTCCCCCATTTTGCAGACAGTAAAGTGGAGGCCCACAGGGAGGAAGTGATTACCTTAGGTGCCAGGATCTGTTTCTCATATGTATGTAAGATCAGGCACTTCCTCCATATGTCCTTGGCAGCATGACCCTGAGTGGACCAGGGTTCCAGTGTGAATTCTGGGAGCCCTAGGCAAATGAGGCAGTCTGCTTTTTGTGGTCAGACTTTTGGGAAATGCTATATAGTACACCCTCTCTTGGAGGTTCACAGTGACCATTCATGTATTAAGGGTTCCTAGAGGTTCAACAGAGGAGAGAGCTTTATTCCTCACATCTCCCCTCACATCTCTGAGCCCTGAAGATCCAGTCTTCAGGTCAGAGAAGCCACTGAGCATCCTTGGAGACCTGGTCTGGGTCAGTCTCTCCACCGACTGTTCTGCTCTACTCTGGAAACTAAGAAGAAAGAAGAGAAAGGTCTCTGTGGCCAGCTTGCTTCTTGGGCAGTTATTTGTGTGTTCGTTAAGAATAGTCTTTATGGGACTTCCCTGGTGGTGCAGTGGTTAGGAGTCCACCTGCCAATGCAGGGGACACGGGTTCAAGCCCTGGTCTGGGAAGATCCCACATGCCCGGAGCAACTAAGCCCGTGCGCCACAACTACTGAGCCTGTGCTCTAGAGCCTGCGAGCCACAACTACTGAGCCCGTGTGCTGCGACTAGTGAAACGCCTAGAGCCCGTGCTCTGCGACAAGAGAGGCCACCACAATGAGAAGTCCACGCACCGCAATGAAGAGTAGCCCCCGCTCGAGGCAACTAGAGAAAGCCCGCACGCAGCAACAAAGACCCAACGCAAGCAAAAAAAAAAAAAAAAAAAAAAAAAAAAAAGGATAGTCTTTACCTAAATTTTTGGATGAAGGACATTTATCTCAGCATGTTGGTTGGTGACACATTCTGGAGCTTATGTCTGAGCCCATGTGTCATTACCTGTGATATAATCCCTTCTCTGGGAACTTTCTATTTTATATTTTTAATGCCAAAATAATGTACTAACTTTTATTTATTTTAATACTGCTTTAAAAAATAGGTAATATTATACATTCACATGGCATAAAATTCAAAAGTCAAAAGGGTCTGAAGTGAGAAGTCCTCCCTGAAATCTGTCCCCAATAGCCCAGTTTATATTGTGTGTGTGTGTGTGTGTGTGCGCGTGTGTGTGTGTGCATGTGTAATCCGTCGCCTTTCTTCCCAAGTGGCCACGGATACACATTGTTATGCATCTGCTCTTTGCACTTAAAAATACATCGTGGTAATAGTGCATTATATGTACATAGAGAGGTTCTCATTTGTTTTAATAGCTGCATTGTATTCCACTGTATGTACCATCATCTATTTAAGCATGACATTTAGGCTATTTCTAGTCTTTTGTTCTAGTCAAACCTGCAGTGAATAATTTGAGTAATTGAGAACATTGGAAAAATTAGGTAGCAGCCTCCTGCCACTAAAACAAATCCAGAAAGTTAGTTGATGATCTGTAAAAACCTTTTCATATATGCAACATAGTAAGGCAGCCTGTATACATAAATTACTAATAAACTGGAGTAGGAAAAAATTCAGATAAATTATGCATACTGGTGAGCACACAGCATAAGGGGAACTAAAGGCAAATGATCCAAGACCCACAAAGGGTCTGGTGGTTTTATATTTAATGTAAGAGAGAAGTGTCTCATGGATGGTTATCAAATGCCCCAAGGTGCTTAAATAATAATGAAGCTGGTCATGTAGTATTAGTATTTACTGGATTTCTCAATTTTTAAGACAAAGAATGTTCAAAATTGTTTACGTTTACTTCTAATAATAGTAAAATAATAATAATTCCAAAAGTTAACATTTATTGAGCACTTACCATATTCAGACACTATTCTAAATACAGGTATTACCTTATTTAATCCATTATGAGACTGATGCTATTATTATCATCCCCATTTTATTTATTTATTTATTTATTTCCTTGAAGTATAGTTAATTTACATTGTGTTAGTTTCAAGTGTACAGCAAAATGATTCAATTATATTCTTTTTCAGATTCTTTTCCATTGTAGGTTATTACAAAGTACTGAATATAGTTCCCTGCACTATACGGTAGGTCCTTGCTGTTTACCTATTTTATATATAGTTTTGTGTATATGTTAATTTCAAACTCCTAATTTATCTCCCCCCCACTCCCCTCGCTATCCCCTTTGGGAAACATAAGTTTGTTTTCTATGTCTGTGAGCCCGTTTCTGTTTTGTAAATAAGTTCATTTGTATCGTTATTTTAGATTCCACGTATAAGTGATATCATATATTTGTCTTTGTCTGACTTACTTAATATATCATCCCTATTTTAGAGATGATAAAATTGAGGCCAAAGGAGGTTAAGTAACTCAGCCAAGGTCACGCAGCCAGTGAGCAATGTAGCCAGTTTTTTTTTTTTTTTTTTTTTTTGCGGTGCGCGGACCTCTCACTGTTGTGGCCTCTCCCGCTGCGGAGCACAGGCTCCGGACGCGCAGGCTCAGCGGCCATGGCTCACGGGCCCAGCCGCTCGGCGGCATGTGGGATCTTCCCGGACCAGGGCACGAACCCGTGTTCCCTGCATCGGCAGGCGGACTCTCAACCACTGCGCCACCAGGGAAGCCCTGGAGTCAGTTATTGAATGCAGGGCTTCCTCCCGTGACCACGGCTGCCCACTGTGGGGCTTTACTTTGAAGTCTTCTCCACTTCTCTGACAGCATAACAAAAAGAAATTTGAAATTTCTATATTCCTAAAAGTCTCATGGAGGTTGATGGTCAGACTTAAGGCTGTTAAAAGCTGTCTGATGGGCCTATAACTCAAATATATGAGCTGTTGAATATTATGGGAACAATGTTTTCCCTTTCTCCTGGTGTTGTTCTTTCTGCTTCATGCACAATAATTGTATTTTGATTCTTGTTTTGTTCCCTCAAAGTAAGCTGCTTGAAGTACAAATGAAATCACCACGCTGAAAAGGACTTTGGTATTTTGCAAAAGACAAATGTCCTTCATAGGCCATGATATTGGGTTTACTCTTCCCACTATGTTCTTTCAAAGGCTGAACTGATTCTTCAAATAAGCTTCCAGCTGCTTTATGTGGACAAATTCTTTTCTTGTAAGGTCCAGTAGGATCCCCAAATTCAATTGAGAAGAACCATCAAGCTCACATTAGAAAAGATGATGACCAGGAACAGTTTATAAACAAAATGTAATGCCTTTCTGCAAACTATTTCTGCACCTTTTTGTATAGGAAATTTGGACATTTCTTGAGTTTAGAACATGATTTGCTCTAATTTGTGACTCAAATTATTGATATTTAGCCCTAATTTTTATTGGCAGAGGTACTGTCCATGCTTGTAGAATGTAATAGATATTTATAATTTATACAGCCTCCAATTCCAAAAAGCATTTGAGTGGCTACTCAAGGAAGTTAAGCATTGATAAAGTAAAGGTTTGATGACCTTTCTGAAAATAAGAGTCTAAGTCCTCAAGTCTTAGCTCAGATGTCCTCTCCCACAGGATGCCTTCTTTGATCCTCCTAATAGGAAGCAATCATAGCTTATTTATGTGTAGCCTGAGTGTCAGCTTTTTCTTCCTTTTAAATAATCCCTTCCTTTGCTGTATTTGGAAAAAAAAAAAAAGAGATTTTGTCATATGCTCATTCCAGTGTTATCCAGTGATAGCCAGTCCTAAGTCATGTGTTGGCACTGTCACTCTCTGTTTTCCATGGGCTACTTCTTTTTTAGCTGCTAAAAGGGCCAGGACAAGGGTGAAGAAAGTGAGGTAGCTAGGGAACAAGGTTGGTTTAAGTAGGCATTTACTCTAAGAGTTGTGTAGGCACAAGGTTAGGCTACACTAGTCCTGGCCTTTCCCACCTGCCACAGCCTGGAATTCATGGACTTCAGTCCCTTGGAGAGGTGGATGGAGGTGGGGTCTGATCTGCATCACCTCAGAGCTGCACACCACAGTGATTAAGAGCATAAATTCTGGAGCTGGACATATTGCTTAATCTCTTTGTACCTCAGTTTCCTCATTTGTACATTAGGGAAGATGATGCTAAAAATATAACCTACCTTGGTAGGGTTGTTGTGAGTTAATACAGGTAAAGTACAAAGAGCAGCCCTGGCACATGGTAAATATTCAATAAAGCACAGCTTTTCCTCTTACTGCTATTTTCAGTTCTAGTCTCACATACCTCCATGGCACCACCGCCCAGAGCTGTAAAAATATATTAAACGTTATAAGAAACTTGGAGAAAATTAAGCAGAATTGTAAAAGACAGAGAATTTAAAATTGTCAAGCAAAACATTATTTCCTCAAGACTGAAGGGAAAAGCACCCCGCCCAAATTCCTTTTCTTCTCTATAAAAGTTGTCTCCTTCCCTTTCCACAAGACTGGCATATGGTTTGCCATGGTTGCAGACCCTGAATTGTCATTCTCTGCTCATCCCCCCAAAATCTATCTTTGCAGGAGAAATATTTGGCAGTGTATTTGTTTCAGGTCAGCAATAATATCTGGGGCCATCAGCAGGACAGTCCAGGGTGGGCACTGGCAGCCCATGTCCAGTCTCCTGCAAAATCTCCCAGCCAAATGTACCTCTCTATGGGACATCTGCTTGTTGTGCCCATACTTGCCAGCACTACCTTGATATCCTTTTGGGGTAGTCACTCCTTCCCTATGCTCAGCCATGAGGTTGGGGTAAGATTCTCCCTTAGTTCTAGGGGTAAACTTAAGCCACTAAATATATTCTGTACCCCTGGCTCTGGTAATTGGTTCACGATAGAGCTCAACATAGCCAATCGCAAACAATGAGACAAAAGGAGACTTTTGCTGGTAATTCTGGCCTCGAGATTTTTGCAGTGGCTTTTTGCTCCCGTGATCTCCCTCTTTCACTAGATATGTATAAGGAGGGATTTAAGATAGGAGCTGCTGCAGCCATTTCAGAATCAGGAGGGCAGAACGTGCCTAAGAATGGCATCAACTGCAGGAACACACACACACAGACACAGACACACACACAGACACACACACACGCACAGAAAGAGAGAAAGAGAAGAGTCTTGGGGTCTAGATGCACATAACTAAACCTCTCTGGACTGTTCAGTTATGTGAGACAATCTATTCTTTTTATTGTTTAAGCCAGTTTGAGTTGTGTTTTCTGTTTCTTTCAACATAGTGACCTAATTGATAACAGTGTCTGTTTTCTAAGATTCCAGTAGACAGCGAAACGGTCAAAATCAGTCTCTCTCTTTCTCTCTCAATACTTTTAGTTACACTTATTTCAGAGGTGAAATTGAAATACGGGTTTTATCATATTGCCTAAAAATTGTGGATCCTGGTTGATTATATCTTTTTTTCCATCCACTTATACCCATGTTAACCAAACTTCTCTTTATAGTCTTAACACTCAAGGTAAAGAAAGGAGATAGGAATTTTCCTTTGACATAGACTCTGAAATTCTTGCCCTTCCACTGTCTCCATATTCTGAATTGCCTGCCTTTTAGAATAAGAATGCAGCTGAAGGACATCTTTAGTTTTCCTACAGAGCCTTGGGAACAAATTAGATGTTTGAGATACAAATAATCCTCAAAATGTCATATTTTCAACCTATTTTATATTCATTATTTGGAGGACCTGAAAAGGATGTGCCTATATCACTTTAATGAAGAGGTTCTACTTCAGGAAAGGCTTTTGTCTGAATGTTGGGGAAAGTGTTATAAAAAGGCAATACAAGGGCTTCCCAGGTGGCGCAGTGGTTGAGAATCCGCCTGCCGATGCAGGGGACACGGGTTCGTGCCCCGGTCCGGGAAGATCCCACATGTCGCGGAGCGGCTGGGCCTGTGAGCCATGGCCGCTGAGCCTGCGCGTCCGGAGCCTGTGCTCCACAACGGAAGAGGCCACAACAGTGAGAGGCCTGCGTACCACAAAAAATATTAAAAAATAAATAAAAATAAAAAAAATAAAAAGGCAATACATTTATAGCAAACCAATTTACAATGTTGTTAGATATTATCTATAAGTAGAGTGATGATGTAATATGTTGTACAAACCAAGACAGTGGAGGATGAAAGGGGAGAACTATTGATAAGTACATTGAGGTTTTCACTACTGGCCAAGATGGAGTAGCAGGAATTGGAATTACCCTCTCACCTGACACATCTGAACAACCAAAGGAAATATATGAAACAACAGCTTTCAAGACCTTGGATATTAGATAACAAAGGACAGGATCCCTGAGGCATAAGAAACAAATGTTGTGGGTCCTATGATTGCCTGGAGAGTTTTTAGTCTCTAGCACAGAAAGGGAGGGACCCAGGTGGACCCAGGTGTTCTTTCTGACGTGTGGTTGAAGGGAAATTTCTGGGAGTGTAGGAGAAGGTAGCTGGTGTTCACAGGGCAGAGTAAATAATAAAGAGGAAATATATATATATATATAATATATAATATATATAATATATATATTATTTATATATATAATATATATTATATATATTATATATAGAGAGAGAGAGTGAGAGAGAGAGAGAGAGAGAGAGAGAAACACTCTGCAGATCTGTAGAGGGTTCCCCTTAAGAACTCAGTTGACCACTGATAATTGCATGCAGTTGAGAAAACAACCCAAGGCCAGGGAAACAACCACCTGAAAGAATTAAATGGAATTTCTGGAGCTCACACAAGGCATAAATAGTTCTTATTCCCATTAGCCAAAGTGAAAAACCTCATAATTACTGGGCCATCAGGTAGAGTACTCAGAAGACTTTTGCCTCAGTAGGGAGACAAAATTAAAATGTTTTCTGGTCCTGTTTAATAAAGCTTAAAAACAAGACCCAACAGGCTCAAACCATTTCTAAGTGCTTTAATTCTGTCCCAAAACAAAGTTCAAGACTTTCCACAGGAATACACAAATATCTAGCACATAGATTTACAATGTTTGGCATCTAATTAAAACTTGCCAACATACAAATGGAAAGAAAATACAACCTCTGATGAGGTGCAAAATTAATCTATTGAAACCAACCAAGAACTAAGAAAGAATAGACAGCTACAATAAAAGTTATTATTACTGTATCCCCATCTTCAAGAAGCTTAGAGGAAAGATTTAACATGGTAAGTAAAAGCATAAAAAAGGATTCAAATTGAACTTCCAGAGATGAAAACCACAATGCCTGAAATGAAAAATGTATTGGATGTGATTAACAGCATATTAGAGAATTGCAGAAGAAAAGATTAATGACTTGACAACATAGCAATAAAAACTATTCAAAAATTAAACACAGAGAGAAAAGAGACAGAAAAGGAACAGAGCATCACTGAGCTGTGGGAAAACTTCAAATGGCCCAGCATACCATTAGGTAATTGGAGTCACCAAAGGTAGGGGGCAGAAAAATTACCTAAAGAAATAAGGCCAACACATTTCCCAAATTCAATAAAAACTGTAACTCATAAATCCAAGAAGCTCAACAACCCCCAAATGTAAGAAATATCAAGAAAACTACATTGAGCTACATGATAATCAGTTTGCTTACAAAAAGTGATAGGAGAAAATGTTAAAAGTGGCCAGACATAGAAGACACATTAAGTACAAAAGCTCAAAGACAAGAATAACAGCAACTTCTCAATAGAAATGATACAAGCCAGAAAGTACTTTAAATATCTTTAAAGTACTAAAAGAAAAAAAACAAACTCAACATACAATTCTATATCCAATAAAAATATTTTTTTAATGAAGGAAATATAAAAAAGCCAAGAAAATTCATCACCAGCAGACCTGCAGTACAAGAAATATTAAAGGAAAATCCTTTAGAAAGAGGAAAAATGATATCAGATGGAAATCTGGATCAACCAAAGGGATGAAGAGTATTAGAAATGGTAACTATATGGGTAAATATAAAATACTTTTTCCTTATTATTTAAGTATCTTTAAAGATAATTGACTTTTTAATGCAAAATTAATAGCAATGTATTGTGGGGTTTATAATGTATAAAAATGTATGGCAAGAGGTATGGCAACAACAGCATAAAGATTGGGAACGCAAAAGTGGAAGTATTATTGTTCTGAGGTTCTTATACTATATTTGAAGTGATGTCATATTATTCAAAGATAGACTGCATTACACTAAAAATATGTAAACCTTAAAGCAACCCCTAAAAATAATAATAAAATATAATAGCTAAGTCAACAAAGTGATAAAATGGTATCATAAAAATTACTCAATTAATCCAAAAAAAGGCAGAAAAGGAGAAAAAGGAAAGAACAGTTGGAATAAACAAACAGAAAACAAATTGCAAGGTGGTAGATTTAAAACCAACTGTATCAATCTTCACATTAAATGTAAATGGTGAAAATACCACATTTAAAGACAGTGATTGTCAGATTGGATAAGAAAGCAAGAGTCAACTAATATGCTGCTTACAAGAACCACTTCAAATATAAAGACAAATAGGTTAAAAGTAAAAGGATGGGACTTAAGACAGAGGCTTGGGCCATACCACCTGAGACTTGCAGGGATTTCTGTAGGGGAGACAGGCTGCCGGTTCTGCACAGTCATGGTGTCATAGTATATGGTCAGTTCCTCAGGCTAGAGGAAACTCATTAAGGACAGCCAGGTGCCCAGTCAGCCTGGAGCAACTGAGGTGACATGACGTCTTTTAGTGAAAACTGAATGTGGCAAATATGAGAATGATCCAATATTAGAAAAAATATATGAAAAGAGAGATACCATTCCTGCATTGACATAATAGCCATGTGCAAAGATAAACTACAAAGTATGAAGAAAATGTTCCTCTAGGCACAGATGAATTAGAGGAATACCTGCCCAAAGAAACAGAAGCTTTATCTCTCTCCACCCCAAACAAACACACAAATAAACAAACAAAAAACAACAAAATTATTTTATCATACATATCCTACCATATCAAAGAGGAAGAACAAATATTCCATTGAAATATTTTTTCAAGATTTGGCTTAAACAGACCTCAGAACTGGTAGCCCTTCTCTGCCATTAACATCAAAGGTTCACAGCAAAAAGGGTAAATGGTGGTTAAATTCACCAGTGGAGAAAAGAATGATTAAACAGAATAGCATTTCAGTAAACAGAAAGACATTATTTCAGAACCAGTTACATGGACTGATGCTCCCTTGGGCAATACTTTTGGTGTAACGATTTTAAGCTTCCTGTTATTTGCCTGTGGTATCCCAGCTGATAGAAACCCATACTAATGGCCTTTTCAGCTTCTTTTATATTGGGTCTAAAACATATGATACTGGATATAGCTGAACTTTTCCAAAGGGCTGGATCACCAAACCTGTTTTCCTTTTAGATGAATCCAATTTCCTGGGAAGTCTAGAATAAATTGCACAGAAATGGCTTGGATTTTTATGTTAAAAAGCAGTAATTGGATTGTATTCCTTGGACTATGTAACTACACTATTTAGTGATGGTTGTGTTCAATTCATGTAAATCCCTTTGCTGAAGACATTGTAGTCAGGAGATAAACACATACTGCAGGCATGTGCGGAGGCTTGGGGCTGTCGAGCCCTAGAAGATGGTTCTTGATTTGTGCTGATTTGTTTTGTTCAGAAATAGTGAGGGAATCTAAATTTACACACAAAGCCTCTCCTATTCAAAAATTTCTAGATGTCATCAAAAAAAAATTACATTATTTTAATGTTTCACTCCATAAAAATTCCACTGCCAAGCTCCTAGACAAATCAAGAGACTGCTTTATCAAACTTTGTTTTGGTTCCTGGGCAAAGATGATTTTATTATTTTTAAAAGTTGAAAACTGCCCATCTGGAAACATCTCACAACTCTGAACATTAAAAAAAAAATTCCTGGGCTTCCCTGGTGGCGCAGCGGTTGCGCGTCCGCCTGCTGATGCAGGGGAACCGGGTTTGCGCCCCGGTCCGGGAAGATCCCACATGCCGCGGAGCGGCTGGGCCCGTGAGCCATGGCCGCTGAGCCCGCGCGTCCGGAGCCTGTGCTCCGCAACGGGGAGAGGCCACAACAGTAAGAGGCACGCGTACCGCAAAAAAAAAAAAAAAAAAAAAAAAAAAGGCAATAAAAGGTTCAGATAGTCCTGGCTAAATAAGTGATAGGAGTTAAAAATAGTTCCTCACAGTGCTGGTACTCAGTGGGAAACTCAGTATTGATGGTAGACCATCCTTTGCTGGAACCTATGTAGTAAAAGAAACCTTTAAGCAAAATACCTGAAATATAAAATAAAAGTTACATGGTAGAGATTCCTGTGATTACTTTTCTCAGAGAACATTTGTAATCTCATTTCAAATTCTGCTTCTAAGGGACTAGAACTCACTATTGTTATTATTCAAAGCCCAACATTAAGTTTGAAAATCTAAAAAGCCTAAGAATTTTTAAGCTAGGTAAAGAGAGATTTCACACAATATTTAATAGATACAGCTCCTGAGAAAATTTTAAAATGTAATAGAGGAGGAGTGAGAAAGAAGACAAAATGTGATTTGAGGCATATCAAAAGAGTTCATTTAATGCTACCCTCTGCAGTACAAATTCTATCTTACATACCAAGGGGAGCCATCAAAGATTTTCAATGAGGAAAAGAGGAATGGGTTGGGTATTCTAAGAAGAGACATCTGGCCTGCAGAGACCTGAAATCCTTAATTTCAGTGCTAGGTTTAATTTAGGCATGGAAAGCAATTGGTGTACTATGTATTACAAATACAAGCTGCTGTATCATCTCTCCCAGCCCTTTAGGGCCCCTTACTGTTTCCAAATATGCAGAATTCATGCCCATGCTAACACCCTTAACTTGATATTCATCCCTTGGAACACAGTATTGTTTTATTTGCAAATCCTACCATTTCTTTAGCTCTGTTTATGCCTCACCTCCCCCTTAGGAGTTTTCCTACCCCTTAAGCACATGCTCTGCAGAACTCCAATACTTCTTAGCTGTATCATTCCCATAATACTTATTGCAAACTACCTTGTAGTGTGGCCTTCTGCATGTCTCTGAAATCAACTGACTACAATGTCCTTGAGTGAGGGGACAATGTGAATTGAACAAAGCCCTCTCCCTCCACCATTAAATTATATATACCACCTGAGCTTGATAGATGCAACATACATAAATATTACCCCGCATACTATACCAGTCTCTTCACTGTAGTCAAAAACTAGAGATAAGAATTTCAGTCTTTATAATTCAATTTGTAGGTTCCATACTGTCTGCAATTTTCCCTGAGGAGGATTATAATTCAATACTAAGGAAACAAATGGCAACATTATTTTGCAGTTCTTACCATCAAGAGATGGAGTCTATTTCTCTACGCTTTGAATCTCAGTTTGGCCATATCATTTGTTTTGGCCAGCGGGACATTAGCAAGCATGGCATAAGCAGGGGCTTGACCAGTGCTTGTTCACTGGGACTTGTTCTCTGTCTTGCTGTTTTTGGAGCCCAGCTGTCACGTGAAAAAGCCCAGAGTAGCCTGCTGGACACTAGAGACGTGACCCAGCTACTCTGTTGTCCCAGCTAACCACCAGCCATGCAAGCGAGCCACCCAGGACCAACCAGCCCCCAGCTAATCCACCAGCTGACAGCAACCACATGAGTGAGTCCAGGTATGACCAGTGGAGGAACTGCTTAACCAAGTCCAGCCCAGATGCTGACCTATGGAATTTTGAACTAATGTATAATTATTTTTAAGCCTCCAAGTTTGGGAAAGTTTTGTTATAGACTGCAAAATCAAACTGATTGCGTATATAATAAAATCAAGATATTAAAAATTTCATTTTCATGCATATTTGACAGAAAGCCTACTGTGCTTGAAGGAAGATTGTACACAATTTCTTTAGACCATTGTAGTCAAGAATTAAGAATTAGTCTTCCTGGCTGAATCTAGGAAAAACAAACAAACAAGAGAAATAAAAAGAGTCATGCTGGCAAATTCATTAAGTTAAATAAACTACATTCCATCACTTTGTAGCAGGAACAGCTTCTTTCCTCCTTTCCTAGAAGGCAACAGAGAAATAAAAATCTATAACATGTAAGAAAAGACAGGATTACAACTTCCTGTTCAGCTAATATGATTCCTTCTTCACAAATATTTCCTTTTGGTTGCTCAAATGCTTCAACAGACAGCAACATAAACAGAACTAACATAGTCCAGGAACTAAGCCAAGAACTCTTCATGGATGATCTTTTTTAATTCTCCCTGTGACTCTATGAAGAGAATACTGCTCTGATGCCCATGTTACAAATGAAGAAATTGGCTTTAAGCTGCTTAAATAACTTGTCCAGGTAAATATTTACATAGTAAAGTGGTAAAGGTGCAATTTGAATACAGGCAGTCTAGATTGATTCTTAATCAAGGGTCTATGCTCTTGACTAAGGTGCTATACTGCCTCCCAAATAAAGAGCTAAAACCAAATAATCTGTAAGGACTGCTTCATATTTTAGTACCCTACTTTGGAGAATGAGAAGAGATAGTTTCACTCTTATTTTATCTGTCATTTGTAGGCCTTGAAGCTCAAAAGAAAAGGTGTAATCATTAGGCTACTTCCATGTTGGATTCCATCATTTTCCACTTTCTACTATTTAAAATTATTTTCCATTGTTTTTAGTCTTCATGTGTAGGATTTCAGCCATAGCAGGGAATGATGTGTCTTTACAGTAATGAAACCCTGGTTAATATCAGGATATGCGAGATAAGGGCCCCTTCTATTCCAGAAGAATTATAGTAGGGTCCCAAAGTAAGAGATTAAGAAGATTTCTAGATCCACGCAACAACCACAGAGACCTGAACGTTGCAGAACCCACTTGTAACTCAATTTATTAAGTCAATCAAATGAACTCACATACATGAAGTGTTCTGAATATTGTAATGTCTTATACAAATGTACAAAGTGTTCATTGTTTTTTGCTAAATCAATTCTTGAGAAATGTAGACATGATAGAAAAAAAAAAAGATGGCAAGGCCATAAAGCTAACAGAGATTGAATTTCATTACTGATTCTGTTATGAGCTTCTGCCTGACAGCAAAGCATGCTGCGAATATCTTTGGCTCCTTTGACAGCTTGATGACAGCCTAACAACGCTATTTACACGACCAGCTGCATACTTGAGTCACTTGTAGACCACTATGTAGTGTTATAAGACAGAAAGGCATTTACATACTTTTACCAAATCATTCAAAGTCTCTGAGCCTCAGTTTCCTTCTCTGTAAAATGGGCATCATAAGATTGTTGTGAGATAAGAATAAATGCATATGAAGATGCTGCTATAAGAATCTATGCGTTCATTAGTATTACATTCATTTTATGTGAAAAACATGTACCAAGACATTAATACAACATAGTACATTCAAAACCTGGGCCTCTAAGCCAGTGATTCCCCAAAAGGTCTCATTACTGTTTGTTTGCAATCATATTGGAAGGATATAAACACTCCATCCTCAACAAATTCTCTCTGTCCTTACAATGTTTTCCTTGCCCCTCTCTCCCTTTTCTCCACCCTATCTTTTCAGAGTCTTCAGTAACTACAGTCGTATATCCAGCCATCATTAATATTTTATAGTGCTCTGTAACTGTCTTCCCATGACCTTTATTTTCCCTTGTTTGCAGACATGTGCTGAAAGATGAGTCAATCCCTGGCCTAATGCTTAAAAAGATGATGGTTTTCTCGGAAATTGGAATAGAGAACAGTCCTTTGTTAAACTACTATCTATAGTTAAGATCAGAATGTGCCTTTTAGAAGTTACAAAGAATGTGTTGCTATGAACAAAGATTCTCTGAGTATTGATTGAAGCAAACTCCCATAACACAGTGTTTAAAATCTGATAATGTGCTACTGGTTAAAAAGATTCGCTAGGATGACCTGACCTAAAATGATCAAGTTTGCGGATACCCAAATGAGAAGATATGGGGAATTTTGTAAGGTTCATTTATGCTGTCTCCGTCTTTGGAAGAGATCCTCAGAAATCTCTTTCTCTCTCCACAACAGAAATAATCCTAGGTGTCAGTAGTGACAAGGATTTTACTTGGGGTTGGACCTTGTACCAGCCCTCTTGTAAACTTTTCAGTCTTCCTCAGTGCTCCCGGGGTGTGGGAGGTGGGCGGGGATTATTATTTTTTACATGGTTACAGTCTACAGTTATTGAGCTAATGAGAGACTGAGCTGGGACTAAACCCAGCACTCTCTGACTCCAAAGCGCTGCGGTTCCTCTCTGACATAACCTCCACCCGGAAACTCCTTTCCTTGTGGGAGGACCTCTCTCCGCTGTTTTCCAGGGCTAATCTTGGCCCAAACTGTATGTCTTCTTCGGCACCCTCCTCCTTACCTCTCTTCATTTCTCCTCCTTGCTCCCTCACCTTGCCTGATCTCCCCGCATCATTCAGTATCCTCTCCCGAACCGTGACCACGTGGGGTTCTTCACCGGGACCCAGGCAGGCTCGTACTTCCTGGATCCTGCCAGGAGGCGGAACAGTGCTCTTCAACTGTCTTCCTCGAGACAAACTCCTTCACGGCTACAAAAAACTCATTAAAGGTCAACAGAAGCTCGATGTCATTCTTCTTGGGGTTGTTTGGATATTTCAATAGGAGGCAGAATAGTGGCAGAGTTTAAGAAGTGGAACGGGCAGGTGAAGCTGGGACAGGGAATTTGGTCAGGGAAATTGTTTTAGCGTAAGTTAGAGGGGGTAGCAGCCGCTTTGACAAGGGAAGGAGCGCAGCTGCAATCAACTGGCAATGCCTGCTTTAGCCAGGGTGCAGGATAAGATAGAAATTTGTATTTCTGACTCTGGTACAGTCAAGGCTTGGAAGAGGTGAACCTCAAGGCATGTTTGGAGGGTGGTGAATAGACAGTTCAGTTGGTGGTTTCCTACTTATGGAGAATTCCTGCTATTGTGGCCCCTAATTTTTGCCCATATCCCTTTCCTTGCCTCCATTTCCATTTTGACCCTTGGATGTGCACAGATCTGAGACCCTGGGTCACCCTGAGAGGGAGAAAAGGTATTTCACCACTGCATCCAGCCATCCCTGTGACGGGGTATAAAGAACATTGGTGGGTGACAGATGCTAAGGTGGCTGTGAAGCCTGTGAGTACGATTAGGATGAAAAAGCCTAGCACTTTTCGTTAGGGTTCAAAGCATCAGGGCCCGGGCTTCCCTGGTGGCGCAGTGGTTGAGAGTCCGCCTGCCGATGCAGGGGACACGGGTTCGTGCCCTGCTCCGGGAAGATCCCACATGCCGCGGAGCGGCTGGGCCCGTGAGCCATGGCCGCTGAGCCTGTGCTCCGCAGCGGGAGAGGCCACAACAGTGAGAGGCCCGCGTACCGCAGAAAAAAAAAAAAAAAAAAAAGCATCAGGGCCCTGGGGTAAGGAGGACAGCAGAGGGTCCACCACCTAAGAGGGTCAGCAGGCACTTCTTAGTGCTTGTAATGCTGTTTCCTGGTGTGTGACCTGTCATCCTCTGGTACCCTGCACCCCGCCCCCCCCGCAAGGGGGGCAGAAGTTCAGAGATATGTGCAGCTTGCCCCCTGGAGATAAATGGTCCTGGGGATGCTTCAGACCTTACTTACCTCCCTTCTGCTCATTTTCTTATCACCTTGCAGTTCAGTTTCACATGCTGCTTAAAGCATTATTTCCTAAAATAATGAGAAACAGCCATTTCACATCCCTTTCCCAGGTATGCCTAAATTGTGGGTTTATTTTTTTCTGAACCTGTCAGTAGAGTTCAATTATATTCCTGTCTTTTTCAGATATGTAAAAAATAGGGCTTTCTCTATAATTCAGGACGGCTCTCTACAACAACAAAAGCAGGAAGGTAAACATAAGGAATGGAAAAGAAAACTAAAGGAGAAACTATATTCTGACCAGAAGGGTCCCCATTTCTAGAGCACCAGCATAGATAGATTTCACCCAGGTCTAGAGTGGAAACAAACTGGTTGATGGCTCTCTTTAATTTTTTGTTTTTAAGAGAACATATTTGCTAAGACCTTAAAGGACACAATGTTTCTGAAGACAAATGTGAAATATTTGAGGTACAAATATAAGCACGGGGGAAAACAACAAAACAATGACCCTTCTGCTGAAGCCTCGTGAAATGCAGAAAATATTTTCTTTTTCCTCAAGACTATTTCTCAAGATAAATCCATTTGGATCACAATACAGGAGGGAGAGAATAATTCAGGTGAACTAAGGCTAAGGAGAAAATTAGGCATGAAAAACTTTTCTGTCATTCTTCCTAAAATAGAATGGTAGATGCACAATCTCTTATGGAATATATTAACATGATGTAGAGAACTTGAGAAATGGAATTGGGAAAAAGTGAAGCCTAATATAATCCAATATCTGGTTATCAGTAAGGGAGAATTTCAGAGTCCTTAAACACTTAAGATCACAATGGACCAAAGGTGCTGGGAACAGAGCCGTAAAGTCTAGGAAGGAGTTGAAATGTATTTTCTCCAATTATTGCTGTTACAGATGTAATAGATTAATCCATCCACCTCATACAAATTAAAAATATTACAGATAAGGCTAAATTCTTTCTTTGTCTACCACCCACATCCTAGTGCCCTCAGCATAGGAGAATTTTTGTGTATATTCTTGCATATATTTACCTATGCACTTACAAACATTTATTACCTGGAGAAAATGTATATTATTGTTTTGGTGAGCATACTTTTTAAAAACACAAATGGTAAATTCTCTATGTGTAGCTGTGCAACTCTTTTTCCTTCAACAATACATCTTCGAGATAATCTCCATGTTAGTATGTCTAACACTATCTCATATAGAACATATCTCACATTACAAGCATAAATCTCAGCTATTTTTATTTTTTAACTGATGTGTAATATACCATAGTGACGATAGGCTTAGGTTATGTGACCATTCCCCTATTGAAGGACATTTAGCGTGTTTCCAATTTCACTTTAACGTATCTTGAACATGCCTTCTTGGTCATATGTGCAAATTGTTTCTTTAGGGAAGATACTAAAAAACAAATTTACTGGGGTGTAAGATATGTACCATTTAGAATTCAGTTAGCTGGAGATCAGAATACATATTTACCTACACTCTGCCTGCAGTTGATATTATCAAACATTTAATTTTTTGTCAATCTGATGGGTTAAAAATGGTATATCATTGTTTTGATTTTTATTTTCTTGATTTTTAGTGGAAATGAGCATTATTTTTTAGGTGCTAGATGCCCTATTTGTATTTTGCTTCTGTGAATTGCCTGCTTGCATTTTTGGGCGGCAGGGGGATGGAATCTGTTTTTACAATGGATTTTTTATGCTCCCTCCCATTTTTCGAGATTTTTCTTTTTCTATTCCAGAAACCAACCTTTTGTCTATCACATATGTTGAAGTATCTTCTCCTAGTACACCACTTTAAAAAAATCTTTTTCTTCATGATATTATTTGTCATATGAAGGTTTTAATTTTGAAGTACCTAACTTTAGCAGTCCTTCTCTTATAATTTTTTGTTTTTGTGTTCTAAGAAGGAACTACCTCCCCAAGGTCATGCATGTATTTTCATTTATTTAATACTTTTATGTATCTTTATCTTATCTTTAGGACTTTAATCTAATTGGAATTTATCTTGTAACTAGCATGAAATTAAGATGTATCTTATCTTTTTTCCAATGGATATTCAGTTGATCTGGTACCATTTGTTAAATAATCTACCCACTGATTTGAAATGCCACTTTAGCATATACTAAATTTCCATGTATATGTGGAATTTCTGTTCTAGTCCAAAGATCGACTTTATTCTTTTTCCAATACTGTATTGCTTAAGCTATATAGCTTATTTAAAGCTTGATGTAGGAAGTGAGAAGTCCTAGAATTTGTTCTTCACTTACAAAATTACCTTGATTATTGCTTTGCATTGAATTTTTCATATGAATTTTAGTATGGTCTTGCCAAGTTACATACAAAATAATTGGGAGATTTTTATTACAATTGCATTAACTTTATAGATTAATTTGTGGAGAATTAAGTGTTCACAAGTATTGAATCTTCTGGTTCACAACCAGATATACTCTCCAGTAATATTTTATAGTTTTCTCTAAAAGGGTCTTGCACATCTTGATAAATTTATTCAAGGTACTTTATAGTTTTGTTACCATTGTGAATGGTGTATTTTGCAATTGCTCAATGCAGGTGTATAGAGAAGGGTTGTACTTTTAAAATCTTTTTTCATAACAGAAGTTTCCTATGTGAAGAAGACTTTCCCTTTTCAATGCTGAGGAAAAAGCTTTGATGGGGTGCAGGGCAGGCTGCCCCACAATATGTCAATTTGGCATATTGATTATTTTGAATTCAAGTTATTTAGGAACAGCCAGTCCAAGAAGGACACTCTGGCCCTCCTTTGTCCCTTTGAGAGCAGCAAATAAATCTCCCATGTGAAAGGTACCCTCCTCCCTGCACCAAGAGGTAAAGAGACATCCTTATCTCCAGAGATAGGGAATTCAGGGCTGAGAAGGCTGTGTAAATAAACTTTGCTTAGTTTCTTCACTAATTAGTACCCCAGCCTAAGTTTCTTTGTCATGTCAGTTCTTCACAAATTTATTGTTTCTTTGTCTAAAAGGCATAAAAGCTGATTGCTTTAGTCGCTTCTTTTGAGTCTCATATTTCTATGACCTCCTGTACGAAAGAATTAAATTTGTTTTTCTCTTGTTCATCTGTCCTAGGTCAATTTAATTCTTCAGCCAGCCAAAAAGAACCAAGAGGGGTAAGGGGAAATTTTCTCTTCCCTGACAGCTTTTAAAAGAGCGAGGAGATATGCCCTCAAATGTTCCTTTCATCCAGAAGTCAGGTGTACTCGCTAATGTTTGCAGTAACCTGGGAGTTACCTAATGTTCTGATTGTTTCAGGGCAGTTTCCTCTTCTCCTCTGACCCCGCCTATGAATGAGTTCTGGTATTTAAATCAAATAAGGTCAAATAGATATTAATCTTGAAGAAAGGTAGATAGCCTTAGAAAAGAAGAAAGCCTTAAAGAAAGGTAGATAGATTTTTAGAAAAAACCAGTAAATACGGATTGGAAACCTTTTGTGCAAGACACAGTGAGTTACTGTGAAGTGTATAAAAATGAATCAAATATTTCCCCTGCCCTCAAGGAACTTACAACAGAGTTAGAAGTGGATGTGTTTTCAGAAGCTCAGGGTCCACAAATTCAGTAAAGTGACAAACTAACGTTCCCTGAATGAGCACTGTATACCAGAAACATTTATTTCTTTATTTAATCCTTGTAAAAACACCAGGCAAATCCATGTAAAAACCCAGGGGACATTATTATTATTACCATTTACAGGTGAACTTCCGTGTATAGGAGTATATAATAAATAATTTGACTAGCCTTTGTCCCCCATTTCCGGGAGGGAACCCCTAAACCCTTGGAGTCGTCCTGAGTGATAGGAGTGCCTTTGTTATTCATGGTGGGCTGCTCACATCACACCTGATAGCTTATGCCAGTGAGGAGACTCATGGTGGTCCCTTAGATTGTGTGAATGAGATGACTCATGGGGGCTGGACAGCCAGAAAGACCAACCCTATCATTAGAGGGTTGGGACTTTAAGCCCTGTGGTATTAGCCCAACCTCCAGGGAGGGGAGGGGGCTGGAGTCTGAGTCCCATCACCTAGCCAATGAGTCAATCAATAATGCCTATGTAATAAAGCCCCAATTAAAAACTCTGTGCACTAAAGATCGGGTGAGCTTCCCTGGTTGGTTCCCTGAATATTATCACGTATCACAGCCAAGAGGAGGCAGTGCCATCCCGGACTCCGTGGAGAGAGGATGACTGGAAGCTTCATGTTTGGGACTCTTCCAGAACTCCTGTAGGTTCTCTCTTTGTCTGTTTCTGATGGTATCCTTTTGCTATCATAAAACTGTAATTGTGAGTACAGCACTTTCCTGAGTTCTGTGAATCATTGCAATGAATTATTGAACCTAAAGGGGCTCATTGGAACCCCTGAATTTATAGCCAGCTGATCAGAAGGAAGAGTGGACCTGGGGACCCCAAATTGGCAGCTGGTGTCTGAAGCAAGGGCAGTCTTGTGGAGGAGGACTGTGCCCTTCACTCGTGAAGTTTGGTCCAACTCTGGATAGTTAGTGTCACAAGTCATTGCAGGAAGTCTCCTTGAGTGAAGCAAAGGCCTGCCCTCCAACTTACTTTTGTACACAGATGGGGAAGGGGCAAATTCCCATCCCTATTTTCCATTTTCCGTGGTGGATGTAGCCATGCTGTGGCCTTCATGTGCGTAGGCAGGCAGGGATGAGCTAGGGGAAAAGCTCAATATATGTAATCAGTAAGTCCAGGTCTAAGGGTTGCATTTTTCTCCTTAACATCAGAATGTGCCAAAGAAACCAGGCATCAGGGCTGTGGAGAGCTGGATGAAGACTCCTCAAAAAGAAATCTCCCAGACAAGGATTCTGCGAGTCTCTTGGATCATATTCATCTTGTGCCTTAATTAATAGGCAGCTAAGCACAGAATGTGTAAAATGCAATTAAGATGCAGACATGAGTCAATTTTATAGCCACTGGCTCAGAAAACATGTGCTTCCTGCTTGAGAACTAGAAGGTTTTTTTACACCATGCAGCAAGAATTACACACGTTAACCTTTTTTTAAAGTTGGTAATTTCATTGAACAATGTTCTGTGTTCAGTCTACACTGACTAAGCCATAGTATGCATGTGTGCCCTCAGTGTGGACAGCAGTCCCACCTCTCACACCAAACTTCTAGGGCATTTTCCTGCTCATAGGGTTACAAAAATTCTAGTCACCAGATAGTTCTATGAAAAGAATTCTGAAGAAAATGTCCTTTCTTAACCAATGAAAGTTTCTCAAAAGTGTCAACCTGGTGGGTGTTTGAGTTCTTGGGCAGGGTTGGAACTCTTGTCCATTTAACCAGGGGCTGAAATGGCACTGGTGACTTTTCTGAGTGAAGCCTCAGCAGGTCTTACCCATTCTCTATGGATGAGACAGCAGAAGTGATTTCTTCCAAAGCTGGAGGGGCCACAGCTGGATTGTGTCCCTCATTCTTCATGGTGGGTGGTTACTTAGAACATCTCTGAGCTGTGGCCACTTTTCCTATAGGGAAGAAGAAAACATAAAGGAAAATCTCCATTTATGACATTTGTGTCATTCCCTAGGGCTGCTAAATTACTACAAATTTGGTGCCTTAAAACAACAGAAATTATTATTATATTTTTTATTGAAGTATAGTTGATTTACAATGTTGTGTTAGTTTCAGGTGTACAGGAAAGTGACCCAGATTTCTTTTCCATTATAGGTTATTATAAGATATCAAATATAGTTCCCTGTGCTATACAGTAGGTTCTTGTTGTTTACCTATTTTATATATAGTAGTGTGTATCTATTAATCATAACCTCCCCCCTCCCCGCCATCCCCTTTACCCTTTGGGAACCATAAGTTTGAAACAACAGAAAGTTATTGTCTCACAGCTCCAGGGAACAGACAAAATCAAGGTGTCATCAAGGCCACGCTTCCTCCGAAGTCTCTAGGGGAGAATCCTTCCTTGCCTCTCTCAGTTTCTGGTGACTCCAGGCATTTCTTGGCTTGTAGCTGCATCACTCCAAATTCTGCTTCTGTCTTCACATGCTTTCTTCCCTGTGTCTCTGTGTCCAAATCTCCTTCTCCTTTCTCTGATAAAGACACCAGTCATTAGATTTGGGACCCACCCCTAAATCTGGGATGATTTCATCTCAAATTATTTAACTAATTACATCTGCAGACTCTATTTCCAAATAAGTTCACAGTGTGAGGTTCTGGGTGGACATGAATTTTCGTGGAACACTATGAAACCCACTACATCATCCAAAGATGCAGGTTTGAGTAATGCTTTTTTTTGATCTAATCTTTTTTGAGCCTCAATTCCCTCATTTGTAAACTGAGGCTAATGACAACACCCAGCCCAACTACTACACAAGGTTGTTAAGGTTAAATGAGATAATTGATGTGAAAATGCTTTATAAACTATTATAAGAGTAATGGGATAAATATATAATGGAATTTTTTTTAAACATCTTTATTGGAGTATAATTGCTTTACATTGTTGTGTTATCTGCTGCTGTAAAACAAAGTGAATCAGCTATATGTAAACATATATCCCCATATCCCTCCCTCTTGCGTCTCCCTCCCTTCCTATCCCACCCCTCTAGGGGGTCAAAAGCACCCAGCTGATCTCCTTGTGCTATGCGGCTGCTTCCCACTAGCTGTCTATTTTACATTTGGTAGTGTATATATGTCAATGCCACTCTCTCACTTCATCTCAGCTTACCCTTGCTCCTCCCTGTGTCCTCAAGTCCATTCTCTACGTCTGCATTTTTATTCCTGTACTGCCCCTAGGTTCTTCAGAAGAATTTTTTTTTTAGATTCCATATATATGTGTTAGCATACGGTATTTGTTTTTCTCTTTCTGACTTACTTGACTCTGTATGACAGATTCTAGATCCATCCACCTCACTACAAATAACTCAATATCGTTTCTTTTTATGGCTGAGTAATATTCCACTGTATATATGTGCCACATCTTCTTTATCCATTCATCTGTCGATAAACACTTAGGTGGCTTCCATGTCCTGGCGATTGTAAATAGAGCTGCAATGAACATTGTGGTACATGACTCTTTTTGAATTATGTGTTTCTCAGGGTATATGCCAGTAGTAGATTGCTGGGTCATATGGTAGTTCTATTTTTAGTTTTTTAAGGAACGCCCATACTGTTCTCCATAGTGGCTGTATCAATTTACATTCCCACCAACAGTGCAAGAGGGTTCCCTTTTCTCCACACCCTCTCCAGCATTTATTGTTTGTAGATTTTTTGATGATGGCCATTCTGACCGGTGTGAGATGATATCTCATTGTAGTTTTGATTTGCATTTCTCTAACGATTAGTATTGTTTGTAGACTTTTTAATGATGGCCATTCTGACTGGTGTGAGGTAGTACCTCATTTTAGTTTTGATTTGCATTTCTCTAATAATTAGCAATGTTGAGCATCTTTTCATGTGCCTATTGGCCATCTGTATGTCTTCTTTGGAGAAATGTCTACTTAGGTCTTCTCCCTGTATTTTGATTGGGTTTTTTTTTAATATTGAGCCACATGAGCTGTTTGTAAATTTTGGAGATTAATCCCTTGTCAGTCACATTGTTGGCAAATATTTTCTCCCATTCTGTGGGTTATCTTTTTATTTTGTTTATGGTTTCCTTTGCTGTGCAAAAGCTTTTGAGTTTAATTAGGTCTCATTTGTTTATTTTTGTTTTTATTTCCATTACTCTAGGAGACAGATCAAAAAAGATATTGCTGTGATTTATGTCAAAGATGCTCTGCCTATATTTTCCTCTAAGAGTTTTATATTATCTGGTCTTATATTTAGCTCTTTAATCCATTTTGAATTTATTTTTGTGTATGGTGTTAAAGAATATTCTAATTTCATTTTTTTACATGTAGCTGTCCAGTTTTTCCAGCACAATTTATTAAGACACTATCTTTTCTCCATTGTATATTCTTGCCTCCTTTATCAAAGATAAGGTGACCATATGTGCATGGGTTTATCTTTAGGCTTTATATCCTGTTCCGTTGATCTTTATTTCTGTTTTTGTGCCAGTACCATACTATCTTGATTACGTATCATCTTTAATTTCTTCTATCAGTGTCTTATAGTTTTCTGCATAAGGGTCTTTTGTCTCCTTAGGTAGGTGTATTCCTAGGTATTTTATTCTTTTTGTTGCAATGGTAAATGGGAGTGTTTCCTTAATTTCTCTTTCAGATTTTTCATCATTATGTATAGGAATGCAAGAGATTTCTATGCATTAATTTTGTATCCTGCTAATTTACCAAATTCATTGATTAGCTCTAGTAGTTTTCTGGTAACATCTTTCAGATTCTCTATGCATAGTATCATGTCATCTGCAAACAATGACACTTTTACTTCTCCTTTTATGATTTGGATTCCTTTTATTTATTTTTCATCTCTGATTGCTGTGGCTAAAACTTCCGAAGCTATTTTGAATAACAGCGGTGAGAGTGGGCAACCTTGTCTTGTCAATAATCTTAGTGGAAATGGTTTCAGTTTTTCACCATTGAGAATGATGTTGGCTGTGGGTTTGTCATATATGACCTTTATTATTTTGAGGTAAGTTCCCTCTATGCCTACTTTCTGGAGAGTGTTTATTATAAACCAGTGTTGAATTTTGTCAAAAGCTTTTTCTGCATCTATTGAGACGATCATCTGGTTTTTCTCCTTCAATTTGTTAATATGGTTTATCACATTGATTGATTTGTGTATATTGAAGAATCTTTGCATTCCTGGGATAAACCCCAGTTGATCATGGTGTATGATCCATTTAGTGTGCTGTTGGATTCTGTTTGCTAGTAGTTTGTTGAGGATTTTTGCATCTGTGCTCATCACTGATATTGGCCCGTAGTTTTCTTTTTTGTGACATCTTTGTCTGGTTTTGGTATCAGGGTGATGGTGGCCTAGTAGAATGAGTTTGGGAGTGTTCCTTCCTCTGCTATATTTTGGAAGAGTTTGAGAAGGATAGGTGTTAGCTCTTTTCTAAATGTTTGATAGAATTTTCCTGTGAAGCCAGCTGGTCCTGGGCTCTTGTGTGTTGGAAGATTTTTTAATCACAGTTTCAATTTCAGTGCTTGTGATTGGTCTGTTTATATTTTCTATTTCTTCCTGGTTCAGTCTTGGATGTTTGTGCATTTCTAAGAATTTGTCCACTTCTTCCAGGTTGTCCATTTTATTGGCATATAGTTGCTTGTAGTAATCTCTCATGATCTTTTGTATTTCTGCACTGCCAGTTGTTACTACTTCTCCTTTCTCATTTCTAATTCTGTTGATTTGAGTCTTCTGCCTTTTTTTCTTGATGAGTCTGGCTAACGGTTAATCAATTTTGTTTATCTTTGCAAAGAACCAGCTTTTAGTTTTATTGATCTTTGCTATCGTTTCCTTCATTTCTTGTTCATTTATTTCTGCTCTGATCTTTATGGTTTCTTTCTTTCTGCTAACTTTGGGGATTTTTTGTTCTTCTTTCTCTAATTGCTTTAGGTGTAAGTTAACGTTGTTTATTTGAGAGTTTTCTTGTTTCTTGAGGTAGGATTGTATTGCTCTACACTTCAGAACTGCTTTTGCTGCATCCCATAGGTTTTGGGTCATCGTGTTTTCATTGTCATTTATTTCTAGGGTTTTTTTTTTATTTCCTCTGATTTCTTCAGTGATCTCTTTGTTATTTCATAGCATATTGTTTAGCCTCCATGTGTTTGTATTTTTTACAGTTTTTTTTCCTATAGTTGATATCTGGTCTCAGAGCGTTGTGGTCAGAAAAGATACTTGATACAATTTCAATTTTCTTACATTTACCAAGACTTGATTTGTGACCCAAGATATGATCTATCCTGGAGAGTGTTCCATGAACACTTGAGGAGAAAGTGTTCTGTTGTTTCAGAATCCAAAAACAATTCTGTTGTTTTTGGATGGAATGTCCTATAAATATCAATTAAGTGCATTTTAAAAAATGTATCATTTAAAGCTTGTGTTTCCTTATTTATTTTCATTTTGGTTGATCTGTCCATTGGTGAAAGTGGGGTGTTAAAGTTCCCTACTAAGATTGTGTTACTGTCGATTTCCCCTTTTATGACTGTTAGCATTTGCCTTATGTATTGAGGTGCTCCTATGTTGGGTGCATAAATACTTACAATTGTTATATCTTCTTCTTGGATTGATCCCTTGATCATTATGTAGTGTCCTTTTTTGTCTCTTGTAATAGTCTTTATTTTAAAGTCTATTTTGTCTGATATGAGAATTGCTACTCCAGCTTTCTTATGGGGATTCCCTTGTATGTTATTTGTTGCTTTCCCTTGCTGCTTTTAATATTTTTTCTTTGTATTTAATGTTTGATAATTTTATTAATATGTGTCTTGTTGTGTTTCTCCTGGGAATTATCCTGCAGGGGACTCTCTGCACTTCCTGGACTTGATTGACTATTTCCTTTCCTATATTAGGGAAGTTTTCACCTATAATCTCTTCAAATATTTTCTCAGTCTCTTTCTTTTACTCTTCTTCTTCTGGGACCCCTATAATTTGAATGTTGGTGTGTTTAGTGTTGTCCCAGAAGTCTCTGAGACTGTCCTCCATTCTTTTCATTCTTTTTTTAAATTCTGCCCTGTGGTAGTTATTTCCACTATTTTGTCTTCCAGGTCACTTGTCCGTTCTTCTGCCTCAGTTATTCTGCTATTGATTCCTTCTAGAGAATTTTAAATTTCATTTATTGTGTTTTTCATCATTGTTTGTTTGCTCTTTAGTTCTTCTAGGTCTTTGTTAAACTTTTCTTGTATTTTCTTCATTCTATTTCCAAGATTTTGGATCATCTTTACTATCATTACTCTGAATTCTTTTTCAAGTAGACTGCCTATTCCTCTTCATTTGTTTGGTCTGGTGGGTTTTTACCTTGCTCCTTCGTCTGCTGCGTATTTCTCTGTCTTCTCATTTTGCTTAACTTACTGTATTTGGGTCTCCTTTGCACAGGCTGCATGTTTGTACTTCCCAGTTTTTGGTGTCTGCCTGCAGTGGCTAAGGTTGGTTCAGTGGGTTTGTAGGCTTCCTGGTGGAGGGGACTCGTGCCTGTGTTCTGGTGGATGAGGCTGGATCTTGTCTTTCTGGCAGGCAGGACTGTGTCCGGTGGTGTGTTTTGGGGTGTCTGTGAACTTAGTATGATTTTAGGCAGCCTCTCTGCTAATGGGTGGGGCTGTGTTCCTGTCTTACTAGTTGTTTGGCATGGAGTGTCCAGCCCTGGAGCTTGCTGGTCGTTGAGTGGAGCTGGGTCTTAGTGTTGAGATGGAGATCTCTGGGAGAGCTCTCGCCAGTTGTTATTATTTGGGGCCAGGAGGTCTCTGGTGGTCCAATGACCTGAACTCGGCTGTTGCACCTCAGAGGTTCAGGCCTGACACCTGGCTGGAGCACAAAGTCCCTGTCAGCCACATGGCTCAGAAGAAAAGGGAGAAAGAAAGAAAGAAAGAAAGAAAGATAGAAAGCAAGGAAGGAAAAAAAACCAAACCAAAAAACCAATCCACCAATGATAACAAGTGCTGAAAACTATGCTGAAAAAAAAAAAAAAACCGACAGAGAGAAACCTAGGACAAATGGTAAAAGCAAAGCTATACAGACAAAATCACACACATAAGCATATGCATACAGACTCACAAAAAGAGAAAAAGGGAAAAATATATATATATATCGTTGCTCCCAGAATCCATCTCCTCAGTTTGGGATGATTTGTTGTCTATTGAGGTATTCCACAGATGCAGGGTACACCAAGTTGATTGTGGAGATCTAATCCACTGCTCCTGAGGCTGCTGGGAGAGATTTCCCTTTCTCTTCTTTGTTCGCACAGCTCCTGGGGTTCAGCTTTGGATTTGGCCCCACCTCTGTATGTAGGTCATCCTCTGGCATCTGTTCTTCGCCCAGAGAGGAGGGGGTTAAAGGAGTGGCTGATTAGTGGGCTCTGGCTCACTCAGGCCGGGAGGAAGGAGGGGTTCAGAATGTGGGGTGAGCCTGAGGCAGCAGAGGCCAGCAGTGATGTTGCAACAGCCTGATGCGTGCCGTATGTTCTCCCGGGGAAGTTGTCCCTGGATCACGGGACCCTGGCAGTGACGGGTTGCACACCCTCCCAGGAGGGGAGGTATGGATAGTGACCTGTGCTTGCACACAGGATTCTTTGTGGCTGCAGCAGCTATAATGGAATATCTTAACTGCTGGTGATAGGATTTACTATCTTCATTCAGGGAAATATTTTGGTAAGACTACCTGCTGTGTCAGTGAAAGGCTGAGGATTTGGTGTGGGCAGTAACTAAGATTACAAATGTGGATGCCCAGAAGCTTTGTATATGTCAAGAAGAGGAAAATTTATTTTACTTTTATTTCCCTTAGGAGGAGAGTGTGAGCTGGGAGAAATTTGGACACAATCTGGGTTTAAAGGCAACACCTAAAATCAGGGAGGCCGAGACATTTCTTAAAAACAGAAATTGCCATTTTGTGCTTTGAAGTTGGTTGCTCTCTGGTGTGTAATGTGAACCTCTCCTATGGAGCCCAAGTCCTTGGAAATGTCAACTGCACTAAAGGTGTTTTCAGCAGATAGGATTTCTGGGAAATTTTTTGAAGATCAGTTTCAGATTTAGGCTTGTGTGACTTGGAAAACTGCATACAAGTAAAAAGAGCCAGGACATAGAGAAGATCTTGAGAATGTCATCCTTCCCCACACCCCTCCAGGAATTGGCAGAAAATTGGGGGAGGGCTTTGGTCTTAACCAAGGTATGAGATTAGGGTTGAAACTGTCTTATCCAGAATTCCCTGGGCAGGATAGCCCCAAGTGATACTGGGTTCCTTAACAGTGGATACAGGGATTAAAGAAGTAAAAGGTTTGGGGACTTCCCTTGTGGTCCAGTGGGTAAGACTCCATGCTCCCAATGCAGAGGGCCCGGGTTCAATCCCTGGTCGGGGAGCTAGATCCTGCATGCATGCCACAACTAAGAGTTCGCGTACCGCAATTAAGAGTCCGCATGCTGCAAATAAGAGTCTGCATGCTGCAGTGAAGATCCCGTGTGCTGCAACTAAGACCTGGTGCAGCCAAAATAAATAAATAAATAAAAATTAAAAAACAAATGGTTTGAAGCAACCTAAATGTCCATCAGCAGATGAATGGATAAAGAAGATGTGGTATACACACACACACACACACACACACACACACACACACACACACACCAAATGGAATATTACTCAGCCTTAAAAAAGAATGAAATAATGCCATTTGCAACAACATGGATGGACCTAGAGATTATCATACTAAGTGAAGTAAGCCAGACAAGATGAATATCATATGATATCACTTATATGTGGAATCTTAAAAAATGAAAAAAAGAAAAGAAATAAATGGTTTGGAGATGGACACAGAATATTTATAAGCAGCAGAGGTAGGTCCTTCCCCAAGACTATAGCATTGTGCTAGGCGCTGAGCTCATGGCTATGAAAGGCACAGTTCCCATCTTAGAAAAGCTCAGGGTCTAGATAGAGAGATGGATCTGTGAACCGGCAGAAACCACACACCATGATAAGCTCAAGAAAGGGCTGCTAAGAAACAAGGGAGCCTGGGTCAGACACCTAACCCAAGGTTGGATTTGGGGTGGAGAGTTTTCACTATAGCTTCCTGTAGATTGAGACTTCACAACTGTCTTAAATAATGAATAAGAGATGGCCAGGAATAAAGAAAGTGGGGATGATCCTTCTAGTGGCCCTTGCCTGGTTTGTTAATCTATGAGTACCTCTCATTTCAGTGGGAACATCAGGGCCTGAGAGAGAGATGTTTTGGAGAAGGTGGGGTCTAGTTGTGCTCCTTAAGTCACACTTCACTGGCAGCGACACTTCTGCCTATAGCTAAGGACCAGTTTTATTGTAATTGATTGATTGTCACTTCACAGAATCCAACACAAAAGATGGTGTACACTTCCAAGTTTAGTTCTAATAAATCAAAAATTGTTATAAGGCAAATCAAAAGCAATAAAATTATCTTAATATTAGAGAAGTTTGTAAAAATTCATTAGGTAGCCAAAGAAATTGTATATGAGACAAATTACTGAACTACTAATCACTTGCTTAATCATGAAGAAAATTGCTACTGATGTTTCAAAAGTCTTGGAGTACCAATTTAAGAGTCCTTCTTTCCAAATGTGCCTCATTACTTATTCAGCTTGGATTGCATCAGCTGAATCCTGTCTTTAGTCTGGATCCTGTTGCCATTTCCTGCAGAGAATGAGGCTTCTATTTCCAAAAATATGAATATATATATGTATATATATATACATATATATGCATTTACATACATGTGTATGAATACAAGCTGATATTTTATAAAAACATATAAAAATTATATCATGTGTATATATACAGTCAGTCCTCATTATTTGGGGATTCTTTGTTTGTGAATTTGCCTCCTCACTAAATTGTTTCTAACCCCCAAATCAATACTCTCTGTGCTTTCCTAGTTATTTGCAGATATGTGTAGAGTTGCCCCGACGTGCGTGTTCTCAGGTGAGGTGCGACAAGGCAGCAGTTCTGCCTTGGTTTGGCTCATACAGAGATGACCAGAGGATGGAGACAGTGGAGTGGTACACTGTAGTGCAGAAGCTCCGGCTCTGGGCCAGTAGGACTGGGTTTGAATCCCAAGTCCAACACCTGTTGGTAGGGCATCCTCAGGCAAGTCACTATACTTCTGAATCACATTTTCACTTTTTTTTTTTTTTTTTTTTTTTTTTTTTTT
>NC_041219.1:91056764-91071474 GCF_002837175.3 Physeter macrocephalus
ATGGCTCACGGGCCCAGCCGCTCCGCGGCATGTGGGATCTTCCCGGACCGGGGCACGAACCCGTGTCCCCTGCATCGGCAGACGGACTCTCAACCACTGCGCCACCAGGGAAGCCCCAGAGAGCATTATTTTTCCTCCAAATTAATAAATGTTAAGATACCTGGTTAATCGGCCAGAGGTTAGGAAAAAATGAATATAAATAAAATCTTGTTCATGAAAATTGCCTTTTTATAATATCAGCTACAAATGATTTATGTCCTAAGACTTGAAGGAAGAGGAAGAAAAACTGTTTTAGTAATAGAAATTGCATTGCAATTCATTTTTTTCATATGTATCTTGTTTAATTCTTCACGTGGCATATTCATAACTCTGTGTATATGGTTGGAAGGTGCCTGAATTCACATTTGAAATTAGGAAAATTTCTGATTGTTCAGAGTCAACTTTCATTTTCTAAATGATTCCAGAGGAAGGGACTTTTTTTCCTAGGTGAAGTTATTCATTCTTAAAGAGGCATTTGAAAGTTCTTCTACCTGAAGCTTTTGCTCAAGTGTTTGGAAAGGACGATGCAGAGACACTGCCTGGGGTGAGGGCAGGAGAAGCCCCAGGGGGTCCTGGGAGGAGAACAGATTCCACTGTTACCCCAGTGGGTTCAGTGACTGGAAGCTAGTTGCCTTGCCTCCTGGCCTCATTTAGGTTCCTCATCTGAAAAATAGGGGCCCATCTAGAAGTTCTTTTTACTTCCTTACCTTTCAAAATTTTGCATCCTAATTACTAATTCAAATGCCATCTCTCAGTTGAAAAATACACTTCATTACTTGTAGTTCAGCTGGGCACTCATGAAAAATTGGCAAACTTCCATGAAAGAAACAGAATTTTCTGTCGCTGGTGCCCCAGTTCACACCTGCATCATAGAAATCGCCTCCTCTGGCCTTTGTCGATGAGTAAACACTTATTTTGGGGAGTGCTGGCTTGGAAATAGCATCTCCATAGAAACCATAGAAAGTGTTCACTGTTCGGGTGAACACTTTCCTCGCAGCTGAGAACCTTCTCAACCTTTACATGTCATCTTAATTAGTAAAACCGGTACATCTTTCAAGATCTCCAAGTCTTTCTGTCAGCTTGCAAGTCAAATCCTAAATTAGATACAACACCTGAACCGGCATGCAAGCTGAGAGGAGGCATCAGTGTTGTCATGACAACTGGGAAATGCCAAGTCTCTCCACCAATGCTAATTCAACCGTTGTGGTGGGATTTACACACCAGTTGTTATTATATTTCTTCTTGCAGCAAAAATGAAGTAACGTTTTGGGTTTTCCCTGAGGCATTCAAAGCCACTTGTCTTTTTGTTGTTGTTATTGTTGATGGTGGTGGTGGTGTTTCCTTCCTCTCCTACAGTTCCAACCTGGGTGGTCTCAGAATTGCAGGTCCTGGTGGGAGTCTAGGTTCTCAAACAGAACTCTGCAAACCAGCTTTATAAGATGGCTTAAGGATAAATAGAAATAAATGGGAAAACCCCCAATGTATCACCAGTTCCAGTGCTATTACAGCCAGGAAGAACTTCCATTTGATACCCAAACCATAGGGATAAACTATATAATGTACAATGTTATTCCCCCTCTTCCTCCTCCAGCCCCCAATATGTGGATAATTGTAAACACTCCTGAGCCAATCCTTCAGTATTTACTGAAATGCCAAGGTAAGTAGGGTCCTTTATTACAGTCCTTAGCAAAATTCAGTATCAATTACCAGCTAGCAACTACCGGAGGAGGTTTCAGTTTTCATGAAGTCCAAGTACACGTAAGTGTTGATTTTACTTTGTCAGGTGACACTTACCTTGTCTGAAATATTGGGTCATGAAATTTCCCTTAAAAAATATTTCTCTAATTTTTTTTAAGCACATAGAATGGAGAGAAGTATGGTATGGCAACTGCACTGTGCAAGAAAAAAAGGGTGCCATTGGCCCAGATGGCAATAAAAGGGGTGCCCACCTGATTTGTGCAACAGGGCAGACTTCACTGAATTGAGAGAAACTGTAACAATCTTCTCTACTTAGACATATGAGTTTTTTCATTTGTTTATTTCCCTAAGCAACTGGGTGGATGGTGGCACCTTCAGTGAGGTGCAAAACACTAGGGGAGGAATGAGCTGATTTGCAGGGGAAGCCAGGAATGCTTCTGTGGGGATGATGAAATTGAGAGGTTGACTATATCATTGAATACCCAAGACTGGAGTTGAGGGGAGAGGTTGGGACTGGATATAGAATTGGGGGAGTTATCAGTGTACAGATAATCCTTAATGCTATGGAACTGAATGAGATGTCCTAGAATGGGAGAGTGGAGAGAGAAGAGGAGAGGCCCCAGGACTGGGTTCAAAGGTCTGCCAATATTTAGAGGCCAGGAAAAGGATGTGGAGCTGGTATAGGAGACAGAAAAGGTGCAGTCAGTGAAGTACAAGGAAAACTAAGAGGTCAGTGTCCAGAATGGAAAACAAGTAGGAAGAGCGCTTCAAGAAGGAGAATAAATGCTGGTCACATGCTGCTGAGTGTTAGCGAGGTCCTGCTGATTCTTTCTCCTGTGTATTTGCTGAACATGCTTCCTCTTCACCACCTCGGTGACTGCTTCCCTAGCTCATAAATACAACAGTTCCTCAAGGGATCTCCTCCCCTCCTGATGCAGCTTCCATGCTCCATGCTATCCCCAGACTGCGTAATCTCTCTAAAATGCAACGCTACTATGTCACACCCTGACTTAAAACTATGCAATAGCTCTCCATTACCCACAGAATATAATCTTCACTCCTTCATATCTCTGGAACCCAGCAGGACTCTATGAGGCCTTCCCGGGACAGCCCCCTCCCCCAGATGCTCTCCCCAGTTGCTCCTCTCTGAAGCACTTAGATGGTAGTATCTCATGCATATTTTCCGAGTTTTTCAGATGCTAAAAACCACCACCAAATGGAAGAAATTAACTACTTGATGGTCAGGAGCACATAGCCCCCAGACCTTCTGGCATCTAAGGATTGTTATGTTAACTGCCTTGTTACCTTACCATCAGCCAATCAGAGAATTGTGCACAAGCTGATCACATACCCTGTGACCCCTCTCCTTCACCTGGCCTTCAGAAATTCTTTGCTGAAACCCCTCAGGGATTTCAGGGTTTTGGGGGTCATGAGCCACCCATTCTGTCATGGCCCTGCAGTAAACCTTTCTCTGCTCCAAACTCTGACGTTTCAGTTTGTTTGGCCTCACTGTGCATCGGTACATGAACTTGAATTCAGTGACATGTCCTATGAGGCCCTTTATCACCTGGAACTTAACTCCCCCCCACCAGCTCTATCTCCCACACATCCTGTGCTATAACCCTACTGAATCACTTCTAAGGTGCCCCACTTTTTTTTTTAACCTCCATGCAGTTCCTTCTGGCTGGCGCTGTTCCCTCTGGGTAAAACGCTTTTCCCTGACTAGTACTCCTAAAACTTCTTAATATATAGGTCTCAGTTCTATAGTCATCTCGTCTGTAAAGTCTTCCCTGACCTCCCTAAACAGATAGGTATTGTCCATCCCACCGTTCCATGACTTGCCGTCTGTGTCTCTATGAGAGCACCTTCTATTTCTATTAAAGCTGCTTTTTATTAGTATTGTGATACCAGATGCTGCCATTAAACCATGAATTCCTTAAGAGAGGGCTCATGCCTTCTCTTTCAGTGTTTCCAATGCCCTGTACAGCCCTTGATTCCTGTGAGAAGCTCCATAAGTACACATTGAATGAACAAGACTTTCAAGGCTTCATAATAGTCTGCATTTCCTTACTGGCTGTACTTCAGCAAAACTTCCTCTCAGGGAATTAGTCACTTATTAAAAGTCATGGCTAATCACTCACCTGGCCCTCACCTGCATGTTCTCAGTGAATATGTTGCCCAAGTAGTCCCAGGTCATGGGCCACCGGTGATTGTTCTGTTTTATGATCACCAGGGACTATTCCTGACCATTTCCAGCAGGGGTTCACAATTATGAGTCATGCAGCTGGTTGCTTATGTTAGGGAAAAAACTCTGCTCATCCCATTTCTTGGAAGTCCAGCGCTATATTATTGCAATTAAAATGATCCAGTATTTGTCAAAATTCCCCCAGCTACAGAAATTATACCTTGAGATATAAGAAAACTTACTTTATTAAGTAAGTTATCACATTTTTATTAATATAATTTTTAAAGAAAATGCCTTACATAACCTAGCCATAATGCATCGAGGAGTAAGATATAGGGAGGGAAGAGAGGTAGACCACATTAGCTTGGAGCTGAAATAGTTTATTGAGGAGATTTATGGAAAGCATTACAAAGTCATATTCTGGCATTTAAGTACTTTCCACTAGAAAATATATCTTTTTATTTCCCTGACAGTAGGTTACATAACAGTAGGAATTTGATCATCTCTGTCTTGTTTTCTTCTCTCTTTGCATATTAAAAAAAAAGCTATTTCAAGATATATCTGCTGTTGAAAGATTAAAAGGGTAAAATTCAGGCTTCAGAGTGTTATTAAGGCAGGCATTCTGACCTCTCAAAATTTGACTTTTAGAGATCAACTATTCTAGCCCTTCCCTCTGCATCTCAATGGGTGTAATTGAAATCATACCAGAAGAATGAGAATCTGTCCTATTTTTAGAGGGCTGGAAAAGAAATTTCCATCAGTAACTCATTTTAGTGTACACTAACTCTCTGAAACTTCTTTCTCCCGTCTTCTTGAAGGCCCTCATGCTTCCACAAAGCCCTTTGCCTTCCTCCAAACCTGGACAGCACCATCCATAAAACCACATCTTCACTGGGATGCTTTTGGCTTCACCTAACAGTAAGCTCAATTCAAACTGACTTAAAGAGTCAGGGAACTTATCACCTCTCATAACTGCAAGCCTCAGGTCATGTGGGTGCTAGAGTTGTTTGATTTGGTGGCTTGAAAATATCCCTGGGGACACAGGTCTTTCCACTCTCCCATGATCATCCTCAGAGCTTGTTCCAGTCTCAGGCTGGTAGCAAGATGGCTGCACAAGTCCAGAGACAAAATCCAGAAGCAGAAGAATGGGGACTCCTCCTTGGAAGGGAGGAAACCTTTTCTAGAAATCTCCCATCACACTTCTCCTCATGTTTCTTGGTCAGAATTGGCCATTCTTGAACTAGGCATTGACAAGGAGGATGAAATAGTCACAGCTGACCAATCACGGATAGATTAAACCACAGAGGCCACTACATCCACCTGTCATTCCATCCAGGCTTCCTCTTTGGCCTCTGATCCTCTCCCATTATCCATATCTTCCAAAGACTGCAAAGGAAGGACCAAGATGAAGAGTACAAGAGAACACAGAGATAGGAAAGAAGGGGTAGTTCAAGTTTGTAATAAGGATACAACTTAAAAGTAGAGAATAGAATTTATTAAAAAGGAATCTTTTCTCACATTTATTAAGTAAAATTTAGATCATGTGATCTGAGATCCCATTTAACCTTAAGGTGTGATTCTGACTGATAGAAACTTGGGCAGTGAGGTCAGACAAGCTTGTGTGTCCTTAGGTCAATTAGCTTAATTGTGTTGAGCCTCCGTGTCCTCATTTGAAAAATAGGAGTAATAATAATCATCTTGTGGGTTGTTGTGAGCACTAGAAATATTATATAACTAGTGCTAGCATTGCACGTGGCACTTTATAAATAACAGCTGTTGTTTATAATAATAAAAAGAAGAAATTAAAGATGCTAAAGACAGCATCAGGGACCCCAGAAAGGCTGAACGCTTTTGATTGATTATCATGAGATAACTGCCAATATTGAATCATTCACTGTGTTAAATGCATTACTTAACCCTTTATTGTTATCCTTCCTTTACAGATGAGCATTCAGAATGTCACATGATTAGTGAGTAGAAGAACCTGGTCTGGAATCTTAATCTGCTTTGTGCCAGAGCCCAAGCTCCTGACCATGCATGATACTGTTTCCAGACATAAGCCCCTTCACTTGATACCTGGGTTGTACATTCTGAACAAACCAAGCTAACACTTGCTTTGACTTGCTTTATTTATCCACTTATGTGAATCTTTAAAAATTGCACGTATGTTGATAACCTGTTATCATATACACCTTTTATCAACACTGATACAGAACACAAAACCTCTTCCCATTCCCTAGAAAGAATCTACCGGCACCAAAAGATGAGTAAGGAAGCAGATTTCCCAAAAGACCATACGGCAGGGATAGAGGAGGGCGTTACACTGCACACTGCACAGCCAGCTATTGGAATTGTCACCCAACCTATAAACTTTTGAGGTCACTTCTTCCCCATTAAATCTTCACAGTGGTGGATTGTTCTCCTTGGTGCTTCCCTATAGCCAAGCTCCTTCTTTGAGTGCCAGCTCCCTTCACCTTTGTCCCCCACTTCCACTCTGATTACCCTCCTCTTTTCTCTGCAGAACATTTAGTACTTCTCCACCTTCTGCCTTGGACTTATACACTGCAGCCCATCTCTGGAATCAACTAAAAAGATGTCCCCTCCGTGGAGCCCAGCCTCCTTAGAAAATGGATAGGGACGAGAGAGAAATAATAATTCTCTGTCTTTTAAATGTTTAAGCTGCCTAAGATCATCTTGGGTTGCAGTAGGGAATACATAAATAAATGCCTCGTGTTCCTGGTCTTACAAGCTGACCAGGTTTGCTCTCCAGTATTCATTGATCTCTAGCTCTATTCTACTATTTCGTCACTCGTTGGCAGGATAGTCTGAGGGCTATTGGGAAATGTTTATGAGATTATGTGGTTATTAAAAGAACAGGTTCTCCTCTTTATTACCGCAGATATCTATCTATCTTTTAAAAATATTTCCTGGAACTATAAAAGTAATATAGACTCATTGTAGATTATTTGGAAAATTCAGAAAATTATCATGAAAAACATCAAAATCATTTATAATTCTGCTGTCCAGAGTGAGCTTCTGGTAACATTAGGGAATATATTCTTATGCTTTTTTTTTTCTATTCTTTCTCTCCCTTTAGCTCTTTTAAAAATTTAAAGGAGTGAAATGGGCAGAGGATCTGAATAGACATTTTTCCAGAGAAGACATATAGATGACTAACAGACACACTGGGGAAAAAATCCCCAAAATCAAACGAACGAAAACAAAGTTAGGTTCCCATCTCATATCACACCCCAAATAAATTCCAGATGAATTACATTTTGAGGTTTTAAAGGAAAAAAATTACAGAAAGAAAATATAGTCAAATACTTATTAAGAATTTAAGTTATAATCTCTAAACATGACACATAGGCAAAACTAAAATAGAAATGATTAATATATTTGAGTATATAAATATAAAACTTTTTTGTACCAAAATAAAAATAATAAAGGTAATAATCTTAGGAATATATTTAGACTTTAAATAGACCAAGGATTAATAACTTTAATATACAAAGAGCTCTTAAAAATTACTAAGAAAAAGATGTAAAAGGAAAAAATGGGCAAAGTGATATTATATTGGTTATCTATTACTGCATAACAAATGATCTCAAACTCAGTGGCTTAAAATAACAAACATTTGCTATCTAACAGTTTCTATGGCTCAGGAATTGGGGAGTGGTTTAGCTGTGTGGTTTTGGTTCAGGGTCTTTTATAAAGTTGCAGTCAAGATGTCGGCTAGGGCTACAGCCATTTGAAGTTTGAGTGGGGTGGGAGGATGGCTCATACACATGGCTTTTTTTTTCAGTTCCTCACTAGCTGTTGACAAGAAGCCTCACTTCCTAGGAACATGGGCCTCTCCCTAAACGGCAGAATAAGAGCAAGACAGAAGTCACCATTACGTCTACAGTACTCTATTGGTCACATAAACTGACCCTTTTACAAGTGGCAAGAGACTACACAAGGGCATGAGTACCAGGAGGCAGGGACCGCTGGGGCCAGTCTTGGAGGCTGGATACCACAGATATGAACTGGTAATTCATAAAAGTAGAAGTCAGTGGCCATCCAGTGTAAAAGGGACCTGCTTGGTGGGGTAGCCCACAGCACTTGTGTTGCTGAGTCTGGGCCTCTCCCAAGTAGTAGGCTCTGAGGCCCACAGCTGACAGGCTATTCTTGTGGGTCAGGAACTGGGGACATTAGGAGGGAAATTAGGATCAGACTGGGGTGTCCTCTGAAAGCTGGCATGGCACCCCATTCTCTTAAGCAAAGGCAGAAGAACAACACCCAGGAGGTGTCTTTGGGTTAATGGTTTTAGGCCATAGGCCAAAATGTGGCAGACCGTAGGTCATGGCCAAGAGACTTCCAGTCTAAATAGTCAGCCAGGCAGGCGTTGAGGCCTCTGTGCTGCCACCAAGGAGCAGAATGCTAAACAGCACACAGAAGCCCCTTTGAGCCCAGCCTTAAAGGCCAACTCCCTGTCAGTTGGTTCCCTTTGAAGACATTTCCCAGTAAAGAATTGTGTTGGAAGAAGTAAGCATTGAATCCAAAGAGCAAATTCTGCCTTTAGGACATATGTCAAGGTCCAAGTGATCAAGAAAATCACAGCTTTGAACCAGCAATGGCTGCTTAAACCTAACTGAAATGATGTCATTCTCATGTGGATCTGGTCATGAATATCTTGTTGTTGGTGACATTTCATATTTCTCTTCTGGCCTTGTACAAAGGGAACAAAGAAAGACCAAGATCTTAACTTTTAAACAAAATAATAAAAATATGGTAGTATTGAATTTTCATGAAACCAGTAAACAAAATTCACCCAAAAAATTCTGTTTTGTCTCATACATATATAAGAAACCAAATCTTTTATCCCGGCATTCCAATTTCTTCACTGTAGACTCTAACCTCATTTTTCCCCTTAACTCCAGGTTTTTACTGTCTTCCATCCTTCTCTTCAGCCATGTCAGTCTATTCCACATTTCTGAGTCATGTCAACATTTCTGATCATGCTTATCCTGTTGCCACCTCATCTATCTTGTCTTTGCTTCTTTCATCCTCCCACATAATTCTCAGACTATCTTTTAAGGCTTGTTCAAATACCTTCCCTTCTATAAAAATTTTACAGACTACTCTAGCTTTTTCCATTCTCTGAACTCCAAAGGTATCTTTGGTTTAATTTCTCATGTCAATTAGGCATTCACTAAGCTATATTTATTTTTGGCATGATTACTTATCATTTGACATGTATACACACTACTTTTTCAAATAGATTGTAAACATTTTGAGAACAGGGTCTATGCTCTATCCTTCTTTGTCTTCCTCGCCTCATTCTACCCTCTGGTGGCTACCTCCTTGTAAGTGGTATAGCACCTTGTAACAAGTAACTAATCAATAAGTACTTGATAGATTGATACATTGATTAAAGTAACATTGCAGGAGATCAGATTATGGTCTGACCCTCTTGCAGCAATGCTTTACCATAAGCGAAGGAGGGCTGTGTCCAAACCAGTGTAAACTTGGTGATGGGGTGGTGGTTCATTTATGCTTTGTACTAGATATGAAATCAGTAGGAGTTATACCAGCCCAAGAAACTCTGAAAGAACAGAGATAATATATATGCGACCACATGAGATGCTCAGAGTGATCCATTTCTAGTGACATCTCTACACAGTTGGGCAATTTTTCACTATTTCAGGCTTCAAAGGCCTATTCTTAAGATTAAATGTGATTCATTAAACATATTTAATGAGTGCCAGTCAAAGGTAAAAGCATCTAGGACTGATACTGGTACATAGTAGGTGCTCGAAAAATCTTTCCTTCTTCCCTAGTTTCGGGTGGCAAACATTCTGGTTGTTTCCCAAGATGGCCCCTTCTTCCTCACTTCCACACTCCTACCACAGTGCTTTCACGGGGTGAGCTTTTGATTGTTGATGATAGTTCCTTATATTTATATAGTGCTTTATGGTATATAAAGCAACTTCAGGCACGTAATTTAATTTGGGTGTCACGTGACTCTAGCCAGATATATATTATTAATCCCTAATTTTCAAGTGGAAAAATTGAGCCTCAGAGAACTTAAGTTCCTTGCTGTTGGTGAATGACTTAACCTTGGATTTTCTGATTTAATAAAGGAGAAGGAATGAAAAGATGGAGAGGAAGTACTTTGTTTTTGTTTTGTTTTGTTTGAACAGTATTACCCTGAGAATACCACTCTGGCAGAGACTGCTGTTTGTCTCCTGAACAGAGGTAGATTTACCATGAGGTGAACGAGTTGACTGTGTTTGGAAATAAAAGGAGCCAAGAGAGACCAGCTTTTGGTGAGCGTGGACAACTGGGCTGCATCCTGTTGGGCCTCTGAGCCTTGTTGCATGTGCACATCTTCACCTTTGGAATAATGGAAAACCATGAAATGTCTGAGGATGAGGTGAGATATAATCAGATAGGCCTTTAAAAAAAGGAAAAAAAATTCTTATTTCTGGTTAGTGTTCCATGGTATAGAGGTATCATTGTTTATTTAACCATTTACTTACAGAAGGACTTTTTGGTTGTTTCCAGTTTTTAGCTATTATAAATAAAACTGCTAGAAGCAAGTATAGGTTTCTGGTTGGATATAAGTTTTCATTTCTTTGAGACTAATGCCCAGGAGTGCAATTGCTGGGTCATATGCATGTTTAGATTTTTTAAGAACTTGCCAAATTATCTTACAGATTAACTGTGACATTTTACAATCCCACCAGCAATGTATGAGAGATACAGTTTTTCTCCATTCTCACCAGCATTTGATTTTGTCACTACATTTGATATTACCTGTTCCAATATCTCATCATGTTCTTAATTTGCATTTCCCTAATGGCTAGTGGTGTTGAACATCTTTTCATGTACTTATTTGCCATCTGCATATGCTATACAGTGAAATGTCTCTTCATGTCTTTTGCCCATTTTCTAATTGGATTGCTTCATTTTTTAATGATGAGTTTTTAGAGTTCTTTATATGTTCTAGATATGAGTTTTTTCTTCGGTATGTGGTTTGCAAATTTTTTTCTCTGACTCTGTAGCTTGTCTTTTCATCAAGGTCTTTTGCAGTGCAAAAGTTTTAAATATTGATGAAGTCCAATTCATTAATATTTTCTTTTATGGTGTCATGTCAAAGAACTCTTTACTAACCCCTAAGTCCCCCAATTCTCTCCTGTATTATGTTCTAAAATTTTTATAGTTTTATGTTTACACTTATATCTATGATCCATTTTGAGTTAATTTTTTATATGATATGAGGTTCAGGTTAACATTCTTTTTTATTTTTATTTATGTATTTATTTTTTGCCTATGGTTACCAAATTGCTTTAGCACATTTCTTGATGCGTCTTTGTTAAAAATCAGGTAACCATACCTATATGGAGTGATTTCTTGGTTCTCTCTTTATTCCATTGATCAATGTGTCTATCCTTTTGCTAATATCACACAGTCTTGATTACCATAGTTATATAGAAAGCCTTAAAATCAGGTAGACTAATTCTTCTCAATTTATTCTTCTTTTTCAGAATCATTTTAGCTTTTCAAGTTCCTTTGCCTCTCCATGTAAACTTTAGAATAATCTTGCTAAATCTACAAAAAATCTTGCCTGGATTTTGATAGGAATAGTGTTAAACTGTATATCAACTTGGAAAATTGGTTGGACATCTTTGCTATGCTGAGTTTTCCAATCAAGAAACACAGAATATGTCACCATTTATTTTTATCTTCTTTCTTTCATCAGTGTTGTGTAGTTTTTGGCATACAAGACCTGTAGGTATATTGTTAGATTTACACCTAAGTATTTCACTTTTTTTGAGCAATTGTAAATGGTGCTGTTATTTTTAATTTAAGTTTCCAGATGTTCATTACTGGTATATAGAAATGCAATTGATTTTTGCATGTTGCTCTTGTACCTGTGATCTTGCTGAATATATAAGTTCTTAGAGATTTTTGTAAGTTTCTTGGGATTTTCTATGTAGAATATCATGTCATCTACAAATTGGGGCAGTTTTATTTCTTCCTTTCTAATCTGTATGTACTTCATTTCCTTTTCTTGCCTTATTGCTCTGGCCAGAACTTTCAACACTATGTTGAATACTGGTGGTAAGAATGGACATTTCTTGCCTTATTCTTGATTGTAGGAAGAAAGCATTCATTCTTTTATCATTAAGTATGATGTTAGCTATAGATTTTTTTTGTAAATGTTCTTTATTACGTTTAGAAAGTTCCCCTCTTTTCCTAGTTTTCTGAAAGTTTTTATCATGAATGGCTTTTGAAATTTTTCAGCAATTGATTTCTGAATATTTAACTAGTGCTGCATCCCTGAAATAAACCCCACTTGGGCATGGTATAAAATTCTTTTCATATATTGCTGAATTCAACTTGCTAATATTTTGCTAAGAATTTTTGCATTTATATTCCTGAGGGATATAAGTCTGTGGTTTTCTCTCTCTTTTTTTATACTGTCTTTGTTGGTTTTGGTGTCAGGTTAATATTAGCTTCGTAAAGTGAATTGAGAGGTATTCCAGTCTTTTTCATTTTCTACAGAAGATTGTATAGAATTCACATTAATTCTTCTTTAAATACTTCATAGAACTCTCCAATGAAGACTTCTGAGCCCAGAGCTTTCTTTTATAGGAAGTTTTAAAATTACTGAGTCAATTTCCTTAGTAGTTATAGGGCTATTCAAATTATCTGCTTCATACAGTGTGAGTTGTGGTAGTTGGCATTTTTGAGGAATTGATCCACTCACCTAAGTTTTTAGATTTAGGCGTGTAGATTTATTCACAGTATTCTCGTATTATCCTTTTGATGTTTGCAGGGTCGACAGCAGTATCCTGTTTCATTTCTGGTATTGGTACTTTGTATCTTTTCCCTTTTTTTTTTTTTGTCAGTCTTGCTAGAGGTTTGTCAATTTTATTGATCTTTTCAAAGAGCCAGCTTTTTGTTTCACTGACTCTACTGCTTTTTGTTTTCAGCTTCAGCGATTTCTGCTCTTATCTTTATTATTTCATTGCTTCTTCTTTCTTTGGGTTTATTTTGTGCTTGATGGTGTAACATCACTCTAAGTCAGCATCTCAAAGGACAGGGACCATCTGACTTGTGATTGGGTAACTAGAAGACCAGGAAAACTGAAAAATACAGAAATTGAGGAGAACAGAGCCCTTTAGGTAAGAAGAAAAAAATGTGTCCTTCTAAGCAATAAACTCAAAGCATCAACAAATCTCTATGGAAAGGGAGTTACCTTTGAGTCATGTGTTTTGGCCCTGAGCCCATGTTTTATTTTCTCAGATCCCCAAAGAGCACAATATGAAAACAGAGAATGAAGGAAAGAAACCAATACAGTTCCATGTAATAATGTGACATACTCATTCCATGTGACATACTTACTGTGAGCGGCACTTTGCAAGCTGTGAGTATATTCTCTTTGAGTGTCAGAAGGATGGTACAGGCAGAGGAAGGGGAGCTTCAACTCAATCAACCAACTATCCTGAGTCCATAATTATGTACAGGTCACTGAGATAACGCTTGTGCAGGATACAAAATAATTCTAAAGGTTGTGGGGAGGTGCTTACCCTTAGTGAGCTTTTGGTCTTAAGGCATAACAATCCTGGGCTCTAAAATGGTGAGTGCAGCTCCCAAAACCACAGCTCCAAGCTCTCAAATCCACCACTGTATAAAATACCAAAATCTTGGTGGATAAATGAAGCAGTTAGAACATGTCAGCACTCCTGGATCCTACAGGGAGTGGACTAGTGGAACACCTTATCAGGACTGGGAGAAACTGTTAGTGAATACCTGTCACTCTCTTGAGAAACAGCAGGGGATGAAGTGTGGCTGTCATTGCATTTCTGTTACTGTTATTGTTCAGAATGCTCTGACAGAGCTAGCAAGGGGGAGGAGTGGCATCACATCACTGCGAGTTATTAGCACTTGGAGAACCAGACACGGCTCCCCAGGGGACTTTCCAGTGCTTCGCCATGCTCTTCTCCCACGCTATGACCCGGCTGCTTCCTGCAGCCCCTCCTCTCCTTGAAACATCACCTCTGATGTGTCTGGGTCCCCAGTCAGCTTACAAGGCCTTGCAACACCCAGGGGACACATTTTGTGGCATTGCCCTTAGAAATGTTACACTAGAGATCGGCCCTTCATTTTACATTTAATGCTGTCCTTACCACACAAAATAGAGACTTGACAATGTCAACAACTGAATACAGAATGAGGATTTTTAAAGTAGATGCTAAAATTGACAATGGTAAATTTAAGTTCAATATTAAGGAAGAGCCAGTGTTTTGTATTCATTAGCAATTAGATCTTTCAGATTCTTTATTTCAAAATACATTATCCTGTGAGGAGTGTAAGAAAGATGTGCTTTGTCTGCATCAGGAGAATGAAGATGTACACCTGTGGGGAATTTGCAGAAACATTGCGGAAGGTGTTTGCCTAGAGTCAGTGGGAAAGGTAAGGTTTTGTACACTTCAGTAATATCCTAGAGCAAACTAACTACTACCACTCTGTACTTGCCATGTGTCAGGCACTGACACATATAATATCCCAGTGAAACAGGTATTATCATCCCCATTCTCAAGATTATGAAGTTGAGCGCTAGAAAGCTTAGGTGACCTGTCCACAGTCAAAGCAGTGAGTGCATGTTTAAGCCTGAATGAAACCCAAATATATTGGACTCCCAAGTCTATAATCAGCCACTACCCCTTCTTGCTAGTGTTTTTTTTTTTTTTTTTTTTTTTGTGTTATGCGGCACTCCCTCTGCTGGGGCCTCTC
>NC_041219.1:91071589-91078436 GCF_002837175.3 Physeter macrocephalus
TTTTTTTTTTTTTTTGTGGTATGCGGGCCTCCCTCTGCTGCGGCCTCTCCCGTTGCGGAGCACAGGCTCCGGACGCGCAGGCCCAGCGGCCATGGCTCACGGGCCCAGCCGCTCCGCGGCATGTGGGATCCTCCCGGACCGGGGCATGAACCCGTGTCCCCTGCATCGGCAGGTGGACTCTCAACCACTGTGCCACCAGGGAAGCCCCTTGCTAGTGTTTTATAGCTAAATGAATAAGAGCAAGGAATCCAATTATCGATCTATTCTGTAAATTGTTACTTGTAGTCCTATATTGGTGCCACAGCCTTACCTGAGAACATTAACTAAATGTGGACTGCTCTTTCAGGCCAATAGTGGTACAAATCTACAGTAAAGTTGATTTCTAAATACTCTACCTAATACATTGACATTTTTCCAAAGCACAAAAACATGATTGAAAATGTTTCTCAAATTAAGCTGGTTTCCTCTTCCTAATGTCAACTGAAAAATAAAATAATGCACAACCGAAAAGTTGAGAATTATGCTTTATTTGGTGGACAAAACTGAGGATGTAAGCCGGGATGCAGCCTCTCAGACAGCTCTGAGGGACTGCTCCAAAGAGGTAAGTGAGGAGCCAGGGTATATAGGAGTTTTTGCAACAAAGACCAGGTAGTTGGAACATCAAAAGATTACTGTTAATTAAAGAAAACTAGACAACTCAAGTTAATGAATTTAGCACTTTTTTATGTACAGGAAGACGCAAAAGTCTGGGCTCATTGAAATCATTCCTTTGATATGCACCTCAGCTGTCTGAGCACAGCATATCCTGTTTGCTCATCCTGAGTCTCCTCAGGGTGCATCATTGGGGGGTGGCTAGAGTGGCTGATGGCTTGATGGCAGACATACTGTTTCTATCCTGAGTTCCCTTAGGGCTCACCATGGGGCAGCTGTAATGCGATGGCTTGATGGCTGCAACATCCTTTGTTTACTGATATGACAGGCAACATTTTTTCATTGACACTAAAGATCATCTACTTAGAACTGAAATATGCATGTCTGTTGGGGAGTACAGCCTCAGTTCTCAACTGAATGAGATCCAAAGAGATACTGGAACCCAGTAGTCTGTTCTGTGTTTTTCTAGATGAGTGAGCTGCCAGCCTCCCAGGTCCATGTGTCATAGGGTGATATTCTCCCCCTGCCTCATGAGCTTGTTTTACTTCATCCACGAGGATCTTAGGGACTCTACTTGCACTGGCCAAGGTTCTTCCATCACTGGCATGAACACTGACAGAAAAATGTGTGAATAGAAGAAGATGTACTCTGATTTAGAAGGTAGAACAGAGTGAAACAAAATGAGTGTAAAGATTCCTACAATAATTAGTATCATAGTCTTTGAAATGGATTGGGGGCATCTCTGGGGAGAGTGAATTAATAAAAATTCCTCTTTATGGTGGTGCATAATAAGGATAATTAAGAAAATGTGCTGCACAGAGTTCTTTTTTGCCAGTGGACACACAACATTGGATGATTCATTGGCTGCTGGAACAGGATTCTGTACTCTGGATCAATCGTGTGCCTTCCTGATGACACTTTAATAGAACAAGTGGGCACAGAGTGACAGCTGATGATGGGAGGCTCAGACACAAAGTAGAACTACCATTGCCTGGAGCTAAACAAAAATTATACCTTTGAAAAACTCAGAGTCCAAGAGCTAATATGTTGTCCACAAAAGGCAGAAAGTTTCCAATAAAATGGGTAAGTTATAAATGTGAGGAGCTCAGAAAATGTGTATTTCCAATTGAGGCTAAAAGAGCCAATATAGAGAGAAACAGACGGAGGACAGATAACTTCATAAAAATCTCAAATGCTATGCCATGGAGGCAAATGTGGCCAGGGGACTCATACCTGTGGACCCAGAGGCCTTTCAGGAACTGACTTTGTCTCTCCAGATCCTAGCCTCCTTGCCTCAAAAATGACTTTCTCTCATATCCATGTGGTTGAAAGAGGCTCCTTGGAGACGCTTCTTCTCTGCACAAAGGTGAACATTCTCGGGAAAATGGGACTGACTTACATGGTTAATTCTATCGAATGGCTTTTAAATTAATCCATAGAAGGATGGAAAGGGGCAATGCCACAGTGGCAATAACAGGTCTTCATGATGTTCTTTTGCTCATAATCTACGTTAAGGGAAGGTAGAAACCAGGACAGAGAACTTTTGTCACAGATGGAGGGAGAAAAAGAGATGTTAGTCATTTTGCTCTAATTCATGTGCAAAAAAATGAAATATTCTTCCTCATGGTTTCCATAGCTACTCCACCCCATTGGTTTTTATTTGCAGCCAGTCTACGGGAGAGGTCAGGGACTTGTGGCATTGCAGCCTTCTCACCGCCCCATGGAATCTCACACCCTACATGCCATTAATCAGTACCCCCAGATGTCACCCAGGAGGGCAAAGCAAATCCAAACAGAATCCTCCAAAGTAAACAATTCCCATTTCCCTTTCCCTTTGAAATTCTTATTGAAAGTTAGCTCAAGAATGTCCTTCAAGTTAAATACAAATTAGAGCATTGAGGTAAATGTGATTTTGTAATAAAGTAAAAACATAGATTTTAAATATTTCCAACAAATATGTTTCATAGCACCAGTTTGAGGCACAAAATAAGATCATATTTATTTTAATGTTGAAACATAACCATGAAAATATACTCCCAGATTGACAAGACCTTTCTCCTAGGGTCCTCCTCCCCAGGTGATTTTTATGATATAATGTCCCTCGACTCCATCCATGAATACATTTTCTGGTACTCTCCTAGTCTCACACCTTCTCTGAAATTGCCCTTCAAGTCTGTTTTCTGTCCCATAATAATTATTCCAAGTGTCAATACAGTGCCCTCTTTTTTTTGTTGTTTTCTTCTTTTTGGCTGTGCTGAGGCTTTGTCGCTGCACGCGGGCTTTCTCTACTTGTGGCGAGTGGGGGCTACTCTTCGTTGCGGTGCACGGGCTTCTCATTGTGGTGGCTTCTCTTGTTGCGGAGCACAGGCTCTAGGCATGCAGGCTTCAGTAGTTGCAGCCTATGGGCTCAGTAGTTGTGGCTTGCGGGCTCTAGAGCACAGGCTCAGTAGTTGTAGTGCACAGGCTTAGCTGCTCTGTGGCATGTGGGATCTTCCCAGACCAGGGATGGAACCTGTGTCCCCTGCCTTGGCAGGCGGATTCTTAACCACTGCGCCTCAAGGGAAGTCCCAGTCCCCTCTCTTAACATTCCCAAGCTGCAATAGGTCTGGTCAGTGACATTAACAACCCTTTACTGAATGTTGGGGAAGTTCATTCTTGGGCTGTCTGGCCGTGACTAAAACCTCAGGGTCTGTGCCTCGATCCTGGCAGGCTCCACCTGGCTCATCCTCCAACAGTGAGAAATCTCTGGAATCAGGGGCCCCCACCCGTTTGCTCCTTGCTTCCAGTCCAAGGTGAACATCCACTTTAGCAAGCTAATAGTTCCTCAAGGAGAAACTTCTCCTCTGACCCCTCCCCTTGAAACACACAGGAGCAGATGATCTTCCATGACCCACACAAATCTAAATGCATAGTTGGAGGTCTTCTGATTAAAGATGAAAAAAAATATGGTGGATTGAATACATGTGCTTATTTCCCCTCTGATATTCCACTGAAGAGAGATAAAGAAGACAAAAAATGTCAAATCTCCAAAGAGATTTGAGACAAAGAGAATGAGTGGCAGGCTCAGTAGCAGAGCTATTTGAACAAAATTCTGAAAGATGTAAATGGAGGATGTGAAATGGATTGAGGAAGCCATCATTTGGATTGTTTGTAAAGAGGCATCTAGACAATTTGCTCTACAGAACCTCAGAGGATTGTTGGATGGGAGTTGCTGGATGTAGTAGAGGGCAGGAATGAAGCTTGGAGCCAAAAACAGGGGATTAGTTGACAGTCTGGATATAGAAGGGTCAAACCTTGCTTTCTCCCCACTTCACTCCTGACATTTATACAACCAGTGATGGCAGCTAGGTATCTCACCCTGGCTGGAGAATGGAGTTTCTTCTGCGGGATATTGAATGGGTCTTGGGGAAAGACTTACGCATTCTAGCACTGCAGAAAAGATGATTTCTCACTCGATAACTAAAGCAGACTTCAGCAATTCGTAAGCCCATTTCCACATATACACAGGTCCAAACCAGCTTTTCATTGCATCACTCTGAAATACGGACAGCCAAACAAGGACCCACCACACATTTAAAGGAGCCCTCCAATGGGGATGAGGTGGGGCGTGTGAGCCCAAAGGAAAGAGTGAAAATGCAGGGAGAAGAGGAGAAGTTTTAAAAAAGAAACTACAGTTAATACCCCTGGTCTAGGAAGGTAAACTGGAAGAGGTTTGGAGCAGGTGTTGAGTGAACCAGTCTGAGGTCCCTCCCTTTTACGGGCACTCAAAATAACTCAATTTTACATGTAGCCAATTAACAAGAATTGATTGCCTGTCTTTTATGTACCAAGCTCATCCTAGGCATCGATGGTAGCCAATTTAATTTTTAATGGCATATGGTCAATTTTATTCATCATAGTAATCAATTTCACCTGTCCATTGCCTCGTTTACTGAGTACAGTCTGCACAATGGGAAATAAGAATTATGGGAATAGAAAATCTCCTTCTCTCACAGACACTGGAAATGGTTGCCAGAGATGAAATGATGGAAAACAGTAGAAATAAATTCCACCTGGCATACTCGAGTGCTTTATAGCCTGCAAAGCACTTATCTATCTCACATTATCCTATAACCCTACAAAGTAGAACATTTTTCCAGCTGTCCTTTCACGCCAAGCCAACGCTGAACCTACTAGGAAATGTAAAGACGTAGTGAGATAACACATGCAAAGATCTTCCCAAGCCTGCTGTATTAGTGCTCAGTAAGAGATAGCTGCTACAGCGAAGATGAAGAGCCAGAAGAAAGTGAAAAGTGGGGCAAAGTTTGCCTTTTGTTGTCCTAACTCCTCCTTTTTTGTGCCTGCCTGCCTTTCTCCGTCCTCTGCACCCCGATGCATCTAAATATCAAGCCCCTGAGTGCCTAGAGTCTCCTAGGTTCTGCCCCTCCAGCTTTCAAGCTCTGCACCCACTTCCCCAATCAGAACACATCAAGCCCATGGCCTTTCCTTAGGTCTTTAATATAATGTGACAATGGTTGATACTGGAGCCCCAAAGGATTATTTCAGAATCACGTAAGAGTCTTCAAAATGAGAAATTTCTGTCTTTTGGCAAGCTGAATGGTATAAATGTAAATTACAGTTATTAAAGTCTTCAGAGAAGGTTGGGGGTCTCTCTTGGCCTTTCTGATTGTATACATAGGCAGGTGGTTGTCTGCACTTTTGCCTCAGGATCAGGTACATGGAAACAGAATCATACTCTCCCAAATTGCAAAAAGACGTGTTGAGGGTCAGGGGAAGAAAAGGGCTTTCCCTAGAGATGTAACCACTGACCCGTGGAATAAACCTTAACTTTCTTAAATAGAGGAAACAGCTTTTAACATTGTCCACAGAAAACTCTACCTCTTAGTCTGCCACCACAGCAAATTTCCTAGGATGAATAGATAATTTTTAGAGCTAGGTGGTAGATCCCTTGGTGAACGGTTGCATAATATAAACCTGATTCCCATACAGAGGCCGCATGGTGTGTAGTGTCGGGTGAGCGGTGCTGCAGTGGTGATGGTAATGGTGGTGTGTGTGCGTCTGTGTGTGTGCGCACGCACCAGGACAGCAGGCAGACTGAGCTAGTGGAATATTTACCTCTAAAACTTGGCTCTAAAATTTAAAAGAAACTCTATTTTCTTGGATATTATTAAAACCATTTTTAGCCAAACAGTGCTTGTTTCACTTGAATTTTACAGGAAATAAACTCAGCATCCTGTAGAGTTGGGTGATTGTGGAGTGCTATGTGGTAAGAATTAACCATCTGCTAAATATTGAAGCAAGAATTGCTACTGCCCAGATTCTAAGATAGAACTTCCTGTGGAGTCAGATGGTTTCAGAAGAACTTCTGTGGTGAGAATTAACTCTAAATGGCCCATATGCTGTTGCTCCCTGGTCCAAATTAGGGCTGCCTCAGCCATAGTGATCATATACTTGGGAGTAGAAGGGATCCGAGTAAGGTCTCAGCACCCACTGGACGGACGTGTGATCTGAGTACTGCATAGTTTGCATTTTTATTCTGCATGAGATGCGGTTTGTCAGTGGTTAATGAAAGGGAAAATGTCCATTGTGTGCAGATAATCTAATTTTATGCTGAGAAAATCTAAAAGAATTAATTAAAAGGTTAGAATAAAGTGGCTAAGTACATTAAAATCAACATGTAAAATTGTGATGAGGAAAATGGTGCAGACCTGGCTTAGTCATGATGCAGGTCTAACGACAGGACGCCGTCAGCCATTGCCCGGGGACAGCATGACCTGTGAGCTCCCTGATAAACTCTCAAGGTTTGGGGGGAGAATCCATAAGCAGTTGGATTCTTTCCTTTGATAACCCCTCATCCACCTACTGAAGAACAGACTGTCCAGACCGACTTTTTTTGTTAGAAACAGGCTAATCGGTTTACCTAGAAAATGTGCAAACAAAATTCACTCTCCCAGACAGCCTTCAGTTTTTTTCTCTCCCCTTTCTCCTAAAAATTCCCTTTTTTTGCCTTCTTCCTTTGACAGTAGCCTACTGAGTCTTCTTCCTCATATGAATAAATTTGCATGCATGCAACAAACTGAACATTATTCCATAACAATAATCACTTGGAAAACACGATTTTTTTTTTTTAATTTTTTTTGCGGTACGCGGGCCTCTCACTGCTGCGACCTCTCCCGTTGCGGAGCACAGGCTCCGG
>NC_041219.1:91078462-91094297 GCF_002837175.3 Physeter macrocephalus
GGAGCACAGGCTCCGGACGCGCAGGCTCAGCGGCCATGGCTCACGGGCCCAGCCGCTCCGCGGCATGTGGGATCTTCCCGGACCGGGGCACGAACCCGCGTCCCCTGCATCGGCAGGCGGACCCTCAACCACTGCGCCACCAGGGAAGCCCAGAAAACACGATTTTAAAAAAGAGATCACATTGGGAAAAAGAATCAATCAAAATTAAAACCCCCAACCTGGTATCGATTTTAGCAAAAGAGGATATCTTAAAAAAAAATGTACATGTTTATGCTTTTATTGCTATGTAACAAACCACCCCAAAACTTGGTGACTTAACCACCATTTTATTTGGTCATGATTTTGTGGGTTGGTTGGGACCTGAGGGTGGTCCTTCTGCTGTCTCCCTTGGGGTCCCCCATGCTGTTGCAGTCAGCTGGTGGATGGGGCCAGAGCCATTTAAAATGGCTACACTCACAGGTCTGGAAAGTTAGTGAAGACAGTTGCAAAGCTGGAAATTCTCTCAGTCGCTCTCTTTATGTGTCTTTCTCTGTATGACTAGCCTGGGCTTTTTTTCATGACAAAAACGCCTTCACGGGCAAGCATTTTCCAATCCCCAGCTAGCAGCATGCTTGCTGCTCTCTGACTGGACAAAACCAGTGTGGGCAGGGCCTGTGCAACGGCGCGGATAGCAGGCGCATGAATTTGGAGGAGACAGCACAAAAGTAAAAGTCTACCACAGTGACTCTCTCTGCTCATTCTTCAGCAGCGTCTATTCTGTAATCGCTAATTTTTTTTTTACCAAACTGTAAATGCCTTGGGTTACAGTCTCGTTTAAGTATTCTCAGAGCTTGGCATAGCGCCTGGCTAATGCGTAAATATACATTGGATAGACCAGTGATGGGGTGAACGGGTTAAGTGACGTACTCCAATCCTTGCTGGAAGAGCTAAAGATGAAGTCGTGAGATATAAACTCCTACCCTGATTTCCCCAATTCCTACACTGCATCCTTGCCATGCCAGCTGTGAGGTGTGGAAGAATCACAGGAAGAAGTGCTTTCCACTAAGCTCTGTCTGCTTTTGTCAGAGCTTCACAAGTCTCTGGGTCATACCTCTCCTCGCTGGTTTTAGGGAACAAGAGAATCCTGCAAACTATTTGGTCCAGAGTGGTTTTGTATAGCAGTGTTTAATGAGACCAGTTCAGAAAAGAATTCTAACGTTAGCCCCGAACTTCACGGATATATGTGAGTGGTTAGAAAAGGAAAGCACAGGGAAGGTGGTACAGGCTAGGCTGAGGCTGGCTGAGAGGACCAGGCATGCTGCAGAGGATGCAACCTGATCACTGGCAGATGAAATGTTTCTTACAGGATGTGATTGTACTTAGAGGAAGCCTGGCGAGCCCAGCCAAGGGAACTTAAAGAGTTAAGTATGTTATTCAATCTTTTTGAAAGGCTGCTGTGGAAAGGGTTAACAGGCATCAGGAGCCCAGGTTTGAGTGTCAGTTCTGAAACTTCCTTATTTGCCCTTGTGGTGTGGGCGGGCATTTTCCTTCTCATGGCCAATGAAATACGCGGGTCTGGCTGTGCCAGTAGGTTTCACCCTGTGCTCTTGTGCTGAGGTACCAGGGAGATGTCTGGAGGGGATGGGGGTAGGTGGCTGCCCTGACTGCAGCCAGACCACGTCTGCTTTGATCTCTTTTATGTGTACTTACTTACATGTTCTGCATAATACCTTGTTTGAACAAAAGGTTCTGTTACTGAAAAACATTACTTAAAAAAAAGTTCCTTTATCTCTGAAATTCTGTGATTCTTCTCAAAATCTACAGACTACTTCAAATGATCAGTTCATAGTTTTATGGTACTTTTCTTTCTGGAAGTAGAGAAAAATATGTAAAGAAATCATGTTAGAAAAGCAATCATGTGTTTATTTTGATATCTATACCAATAGTTAGCTGGGTGCTAACCCAGCTTCTGGTCTCAAAAATGAAAAATCAGTTTGCAAACATCCCTTTGTAAACCTGTGATAGTTTCTCTCCAAATTGTCCCTCATTTCAGAGCCAGTGGAGTCTGAAGACTAAACAGATTATTTGGTGTTTTGTATTCTCACATATTCTCCATTTCCCAACATTTTGGTTTCCTAGGCTTACTAAATAGAACATCTGTGGTGTTTGGAGGGCAATCTTCAGAAGCATATCTCATTTGCTAACTGTCAGGGTTCTCTCTCGGCTATTGTTGTGGACGTGCTTTCATTCATTAAATCAACATTGAGCGAGAACCTACTATGTATGTTCTAGGCACTGGGGATACAGTGGTGCAGGGGACAGAGTCCCTGCCCTCACATGAGCAGGGGAGGGAGACAATAAACAGGTAAATGAATAACTCAAGTACTTTCAGATAGTGGTAAGTGCTATAAAGAAAACCCAACAAAACAAAAGGAAGGAGATTTAGAATCACGTGGTTGTAGAGTCATCAGGGATGGCTCTCTGAAGAGGCGTTATTTTTTCAGCAGAAAGATGAGAATGAGAAATTAAAGAGCTGGGGACATGAAAAGGGCCTGCTGGCGGGGATGAGGTGGGAGGAGAATGTTCCAGAAAAGGGAAGCAACATGTGCAAAGCCTGGAGAGAGAACAGAGCTTTATATTTTTGAAGGACAGAAAGAAGGCCAGGACAACTGGAGATGATTGAAGGAGGGACAGAATGGTAGGAGAGGAAGTCAGAGGGAGGCCAGTTCATGTAGGGCCTTGAAGGACATGGAAAGAAATCTAGATTTTATTCCAAGTACAATGAAATTGACAGGATTGAAGCCAGGGTGTGAAAGGACCTGACATCCATTTTTAAAAGTTTGCTTTGGTTGCTGAGTGATGAATGATTCTCTTTATATCATTGACCTATTTTATCTTTTTAATAGCACCCATCATAATCTGAAATTTGCCTGTTTATGTATATACTTGTTTATTGTCTGTCTTCTCCTCCCACACACCAATAAATACAAACTCTTAATGTGATGATTTTGCCCATTTAGTTCACTGCTGTTCACCCAAGTGTCTAAAATAGTGCCTGGCACGTAGTAAGTGCTAAAAATTGTTTGTTGAATGAATAAGTGAAGGTATTTGTTCATTTAGATAATTAAGCCTGAGAGAGTACTTGTGGTATATGAGTGAGTGAGTGGCAAAGTAGGAAAAAATAACATTTGGTGGCCTTTTCTAGTTGTTCCTGGGGGCAATGATTCCCTGAACAGCCCTTGCCCCTCCCACAGTATATGCAGGTGCAAGCAGTCACAGTGAACTTGAAGTTTATTCCTGAAGTGCAGGAACATATGTGATGTGTGTGTGTGTTCCCGTACCACTTGAAGTGTGGTGAAGCAGGGGGAGGGCAGGCATTTGAAGCTGGACAGGTCTGGGTCCAAATTCCTCTTCTGGCTCTTGAAAACTGTGAGGTTTTGAGTAAATTGTTTTAAAACCACCATCACCTTGATCTCACGACTTTTTCATGAGTGTTTTCTATGAGGCAGTTACCCTGTTCTGTGCTTAGTAAAAAAATGAATCAGAAACTCAGATAAATGCTGCTTCCTTTCCCAGACTGAGAGGGAAAGGGCTTGCGGTGGGGACCAGGAAGTTACAAGTCAATCACAGACACGGTGGAAGCTGCCAGATGGTGCACCAGCTAATATTCCCAGCTCCATGCTCCCTGCTGCACCTTGAGCCACTGCACAACATCCACCAGGGCTCCTAGAAAGGGTGACCCAGAGCCACAGAACCAAGAAGTTCTGCTTCCTCAAAAACCAAAACCAGAGATCATCATGATGACAAACACTTATTGAGGGCTTACTGTGTGCCAGGCACCGTTCTAAGCATTACTGCTTTCAATTAATTCAGTCATTCCTCGTAAGAATCCTACTTACTGTACAGGTGAGGGAACTGAGTTACAGGGGTCGAATAACTCTCCCATGGCACATGGGTAGTGAATGGTCGAGCTGGGATTTGAACCTGAGCAGTTTGGCTCCCAAGCCTGACTTGTGACCCCTGTGCCCTCCTCCCTCCCCAGGGCATGAGAGGTGGCCTGTAAAGCCGGGAACATGAAAAGTCTGTAACCCATGTCTGTGGTCTCAAACGGTGCAGTAGCACCCCCGTATCCCCACCGAACCCACTGCCGGGCCAGGCTTCTAGTCAAGCACACCAGAGAAGCTTCTTTCTGGATTATTCTCTGTGTCCCGTGGCCCAGTGGCTGCAGAATGGCCGCAATATGTGACACACTGCTTCTGCATTCCTCTTCTAGGTAACAGGAAGAGCACCCGGTTTTTATGACTGGTATCCAGGTCTTCTTTCCTCCTCTGCCAGCCACTTCCTTCACTACAGCGCGGGCAGCGCCCTCCGAACACCTGTGCTGCCGTCATAAACCGGCTTCTGGTTAGTTACTGTCTATTTCACCTCCCCTCTGACCTGTATTCCCCTCTCATCTGTATTCCCGCCATACACACAGAGTGCCTGGCACACAGTAGGTGCTCAATGCCTGCTCAATGACTAGGAAATAAAAGAAGATAATTTCAGACAATGATGAAAAGCCGTTATAGAAATGGAGCCCCTGCCTTCTGCAAGCCCGGGAGCTGCGCCAGGCAAAGCGCTGACATTGCGCCATTGGCACAAACAGAGAGCCGTTTTAAAGTGCAACGGCAAATTTAAACATTAAAGCATGAGGAATATTTTTATGACTGCACCTTGCCAAATGGAACTGAAGCAGATTTTGATATAAAAATTGACAGGAAGCAAAAGTGGAATGAATAAAAATAGAAAAGAAATTACCAAGCTCTGAAAGGAAGTACACAAGACGAAAATGGAATGAAATCTACCTTGACTGGAGGAGATTATATAAAAATGAATAAATTGACAGTAAATTAACATGTAGCATATCTACAATCTGTCTTTAGGGGATGACAAAAGATATTTTTATTATCTCAATGCAGAACTTTGGTTGATTTTTTTTTTCCATTGGCTCATGAGATGAGAGGTTTAGATTTATATAGAAATAAGTGTTATGCTTTGCCCAACTGCTTGGGGCCCACAGGAGTCTGGAGTCTGCTAAGTGTTTCTTTCTAAATCTTCCTGGATGCAACTATTTTCTTGGATGGAGTTTTCTGTGAAGTTGAGGGTAATTACCTAGGGATTGTGTGTGTGTGTGTGTGTGTGTGTGTGTGTGTGTGTGTGTTTTGTTTGGGGTTGTGAGAAATGGAACATTCCAGAGTTGAAATCCTCAGAAGTCTGATATGGCAAATGCAGAACCCAGTTAGGAAACTGAAGACCCAGCCCTTTCCCTGAAGCTTGTAGTAGCTTCTCTTGGGCAAATCACATAATCTCTGGGTCTCAGTTTCACTAATTATAAAGTGGATATGCTAATTCCTACTTTTCCTATCTCGTTTATGAGGATCAAATGAGATAATGGACATGAAAGTACTTTGAAAAGTCCAAATATGATGCAAATCCAAGGAATTATTGTTATAAGTTTTCTAAGTAATAAAATTATTGTGTGTGTGTAATTTTAAGATTGAAAAGGCTTATTTTGAAGAGTAGAACAATTGCAGTACACAGTAATTCCTTCTATTTATGTAATATCTTGTAATTTTAAAAGTCCATAAGGTACATTCACTTAACCGGATTCACCAATAATACATCAAGATGAGCAGCTCTTTGGACAGATGGAGAAAGGCCGAATTAGTTGCACAAGGTTTCTCAGCTCACGAATGTGGAACCAGCACCAGAGCCCACATAATCCCACAACTGGTCCAAACAGCCTCCATGCTGAGGTTGCTGCCATTCTTCACAGCTCTGTGTGTATGTGTGTGTAAATTACATTTTCCACTTAATAAAGACTTAATAAAGTGGAATTCTTGTTCCATGCTTTCCTCCTCAACTCTGCCTCTTATGGACATAATATGTCCTTATTTTGACACTTGGTGGCATTTAGTCAATAAATATTTACTATACGAGACCCCATGCTGGATGCTGGGGAGACCTGGCAAAGAGGTCATTGCTTTGGTCTTCAGGAGACTTCTGGTTCAGAGAGGAAGACAGACACATAAACAGGCAAGTACATCATGTGATAAATGTTATGACTGAGGTAAGATGGCTTCTGTGGGAGCACCCGTGAGGCAAGAGGAGGCCTCCAGAAAGAAGTGCTATCTCAGGTGAGACCTGAGGAGCCAAGAGTTAGGCAGGTCAAAGAGAAAGAAGCTCAGGCAGAGGCAGTGGCAGTTTCAAAATCCTGGAAGAAAAAGCAGGATATTTGGGAGACAAAGTATTTCATAAAGGCAGGAGCACAGAGTGTGAAATTAAGGAGTGGGGAGTAGGAAGGGGGGAACTGCTGGTGAGGGATGAAGCTGAGACAGGAATAACAATACTAAGCCTTATAATAAGTGTTCAAAGTTCTGACAAAATTCTTATTTTTCCCATGATGACTATATCAGAGCTTAAGAAAAATATGTCAGCAAGGTTGCTTCTGATCACTCTAATGAAAGATTCTAGCACCCCACCCCACTTTCCTTATCTTCCTTCTCCTCACACTTCATCACTTTCTAATAATACTATGTAATGCGTTTATTTATTTTGTTTATTGTCTGTGTCACATCATTCGAATCGAATGCTATAAATTCACTGCTATGTTCCCCGTGCCTAGAACAGTGCCTGGCAAGTAATCCTCCATAAATATTTACTGAGTGAATAAATCAAACATAAAACTCTCTCCCCATTTTTTTCTAAGCTTTGCCAATGCTCTAAGGATTATTTGGGTTACAAGCTGGGTAACTCATCATGGCCTCAGGTTCCAGTGAGTCTTGAGAACTGGTGGCGGGGCCCATCTGAGCCAGGAGGAGGAGGTCTAAAGGTGCTGGCTTGTGGGGGTTGAGGGGTGCTGCAGAGACAAGGGTCATGGCCAGGCCTGACAAACAGGACGTAGTACTAATGGTGGGATCTCAGTACCTGAGCAGGCTGGTGGGGGGCTACTTATGTGGAGACCCTCCTGCTCTTCGCAAATTCCACCACGAAGGCAGCTGTTTGGAGTACCTGCTGGCGTTTGAAGCAGAAAGCCCGGTCTCGTTTTGTCCTTGGCAGCCCAGCTAGCCTTTGGCAGACCAGCCCGGGGACATCAGTAGGAGCCGTCCATGGCTATTAGGGTATCTCTCTGGTTCTACGCTTCCCATTTCAGACAATCAGAAAACAAGAGGACACATGGTGAGACGCAGTGGCTCTGCTCGGGTCTTTTAGGAAAGAAGAACGTCTGATTCAGCGGAAGTCTCAGGAAAATTTTGACAGGCTTAGCTGAGGGCTAGCTTCTCTTACACGAGTTGTGGCATCTACCCCAGACAGTCTCTATCCAATTGTTGGTAACATTCCTCATATTTCAGATGTTCTTACAATTCTCCAAAGTGTAGCAGTGATTGATTCCTATTTTTCTTTTTGTTGAATTAAAAACGTGAGTGATTTTGTACTATGGGAGGACAGATGCATTCATTGTTGAAAGAGGATGCATTTTGAATCTCATTGGGCACCAAGGATTAAATCACATATTTTCAACATACAGACGCTTTGATGTTTCTAATGATTTATAAACATCCCCAGTCCAGAAGTAATTGCTTAGTCTTTTCCAAATGTCTAGATAACACTTCTGTTTACACTTTTTATTGAATTACAGCATGCCTTGAGAAGTGAGCACCAATGCTAAGCATACAGCTTGATGAATTTTCATGAAGTGAGCGCATTTGTGTTCAGATCAAGAAACAAAACGAGCAGCTCAACAGAAACCTCCTGGAAATCTCTTCCAGTCACTGCCTGGCCCCCAACCCCCATCACCACCATGATGGTAGCAGTTTTGTCTGTTTTTGAACTTTACATGAAAGAGGCATAGAGTACGTACACTTCGGTGTTTGGATTCTTTTGCTCAACAACACATTTGTGAAGATAAAAACGTGGACCTGACAGCAGGAGGTGGAGAAGCAGGAGGGGTAGCATTCCGTTCTGAAGGCTGGTAGACCAGGAGGCCAGGCAGCCAGTGGTCACCAGGGCAGGAGGAAAGTCTAGAAGGAGAACTCCCATAGTTGCGTCTACGTGAAGTTCTGCGTTCTGCTCCTCCTGAAGTAGATTCCCCACCCGGCCCGACTCCCCATGTGCCTTTTTTATTATATTTGGAGGTACACCCGGCAGGACTTCTTGAAGGAGTGGTTGCAGGTGTGGAGAGAAAGAGAGCGGAATCAAGGCTGACCCTGTAGGTCTTTGCTTGCAAACTGGGTTGCTGCTATTTCCTGAGTTGGAGAAAAATGGGGAGAAACAAGCGTTGGGGGAGCGCGAATCAACGGTTTGCTTTGGAAAAGTCATGAGATGTTTCTTAAACAAAACCCAAGTGGGTCTGGAGCTCTGGGAAGCAGTCAGAGCTTGAGTTACAGATTTCGGGATCTTTAGTGTGTGGATGGTTTAGCTCTGTGGGGGGACAGGGTGAGATACTGAAGATGAAGTGAACTGCCAACTGGCAGCTCAGATAAAATCCCCTTTCTTTTCTTCCCCAACCACCTCCTCTGCAACCCGCGCTTGCCTTGTGCTGTGCATGCACGCAGCTCTGGGCCCCAATCTTCCCCTTTTCTCCTGCCTCTTCAGTGCCCCTCCTTCCCACCCCTCCCCTTGTTTGGTATCACAAAAACCCAAATAATTGGGGAAGAGGACATTTCCCTGGGAAAGGGGGGATGTGGAGAGTAGGGAGGAGGGCAGCAGGGCTGGTTGTTAGAAAGAAAGACTTAGTAACATACCAGTGAGCACTGGTACTAGTACACATCCTGATACTTTTTGGCCCATCACACTTTTATTTTGCTTACTCATATGAATGAGTTGTCCCTGGAATTTTCTTGAAAACAGGAAATTCCTCTCTGTGTTCCAAGAGAGTTTCACTATAGTGTAAACCAAATGGTTTAACAAAGTATACTTATTGGACAAATTTCCTCCTCACCAAAAGGACTAAATTGCTTATCTATATATTTATTCCAATAACTAACAATTCAGCTGTGGTAGGGCAAAAGTTTTCTGTGCCTCTGTGTGTGTGTGTGTGTGTGTGTGTGTAACTTAAGGAGTCAGAAGTAGACTCCTACATTGTGTGAGCAATGGTATATGGGAGTAGAAAAAGAATCATTTCAGATTAAACTCCCTCTTCATTGTTCAAGCGTTGGCACCCTGGCTGGTGAGTACTTGTTTTTCAACCAGGGCTAGGATGCTGGAATGTGGCCCTGGCAATTCCTTGGTGACTAAACTGGAGGACAAACATGTGCCTTCCCCCTCAGATATTTTGTCAATTAATTCACTTATATCCAACCTCTAACAGATGTAGCACTTGGGGAAAAAAATAACTCTTCCTTCATGCCTAGATTCCTCCTCTTCTCTTAGTTAAACCATAAAGAAAATAAAGGATGAAATGAAGTACGCATCATTGCCTTAAGAAGAAACAGAAATGCAAATGAAATGGTACAGTCTGCGGATTGACAGGCTCCCTGGGAGCCCACATCTTGGCCGGCTTCCAGATTATTGGTCGGCTCCCTTCCTCACCCCTTCCTCCCTTCTTTTTCAATCTCTTTGTGTTTTGCCCTGACTTGAGTCCCTCAGGTCTTTCCCATCTCTACGCGGTTGGCTATTTCTCGTTCTCTTCTACAACTAGGATGTTCACATTTCCTCAGGACAGTACTGCGAAATAAGGTCACGTTAAAAGAAAGAAACTGCATATTATGCCAGCAGAATAACTGGTTGACAAGTTGAAGAGGGCCTAAGCAAGTTGATTCCTGAAAGATAAGACAGGGACAATATAGCTGCCTTTCTTTTAGGAATCACACACACATGTTTCTAACCTCTGGGACTCTATAGAGACGCAAAGACATAGGATAGGTCGAAAGAGGATAGGTTTTACCCACTGGTGGGAACCAAGTGCTGCTCCATAGAATGACTGATCTAATGTGCCCTAAAATATGTCTCCCATTTGCTCTGTCGCAGTGACTAATGTTTCTACTTAAGGACGATGTTAGTAATGCCTTGTATTTTATTGGTGTTGTGGATCTTACTGTTGTAAATATATTATTCAGTTACATTTGCCTGGCTCATTGCTGTTTATGAAGTACCTGTCTTATGTGCCAGGGTCTGAGCTACAGCAATGTGTACACTGTCTCTCCTGGTTCTCGTGACAACTCTGTGAGTGGACATTGTTATGCCCATTTAACAGATGAGGCCACTGAGGCTCAGAGGGGAGTTAAGCCAGACCTCTTATCCATGGTGGGACTAGGAGTTTTAGCTCCACATTCAGACCTTCCTCGCATTCCAACCTAGTCAGGGGCTGACTGTTTTAGCGATGTTGACAGCACCTGCTAAAACACAGATATGTGATTGCCAGGAGACCCCTGGCTTGTTCATCAGACTAGCTTTATTAGAGAACCAGATCGTAAGAATTTATGGCATTTTATGATGGGATTTTTCTGGCATGATTTTCCACAATCATCACATATATAAGATTTCTTTTCCAAATTTTGATATTCTTTTCCAAATTCCACTTTTCCAAACTATTATATTTTCTAATAGTTGGAGATTCACATGTAAAAGTCTTATAGTTGTATAGCCATGCTCAGAGCAGCATTGTTCACAATAACCAAATGTCCACTGATGGATGAATGGATAAGCAAAATATGACATATACATACAATGGAATATTATTCAGCCTTAAAAGGAAGGAAATTCTGACATATGCTACAACATGAATGAACCTTGAAAACACTATGCTAAGTGAAATAAGTCAGACACAAAAGAACAAATACTGTAAGATTCCACTTACATGAGGTGCCTAGAATAGTTCAATTCATTCAGACAGAAAGTAGAATGGTGGTTGCTAGGAGCTCGGTGGGGGGAGGGGAATTATTGTTTAATGGGCACAGAGTTTCAGTTTGGGAAGCTGAGAAACCTCTGGCGATGGATGGTGGTGATGGTTGCACAACCATGTGAACGTACTTAATGCCACTGAACTGTACACTTAAAGATGGTTAAAATGGTAAATTTTGTTATACGTATTTTGCCACAATTAAAAAAAGAAACATTAAAAAATTTAGAGTCCTTCTTTAGGAATGCTGGCAATTTCCTCCAATTTCTTGTTTTATTCACTCTTTCTTTGGTGGGATTTTCTTTGTTTGGTCTCCACTTTGCTGGATGCAATGCTGGGGAAGGGGCTTTTCCTTCTCTTTCCCCTCTGCTGTCTTTGTAAGTAACTCCTCTCTTCAGGGGACCCTGGGGAGGTCTGGTACACACCTGCTGCAGCATAGACACACATTCTGAAGCAGATGGCTCCTTCCGGGTCTCTGTGTTGTCATCTGACACAGTAGACAGAAAACGCTAATGACCTCACAGATCCCTTGGTTAGTATCAAGAACTCTCTCTTCTTAGCCCTTTGGGAAAGCAGGACCCAGGGATCTTGTAATTAAGAAATCATAGCTTCTTTGCAAGTTGGAAATGCCAGTGATACCCAGGTTTTTCCATTCTCCAGCATCTCATCTGCAGGGCAGGATTCAGACACAATTTCTCTTCTCACATTCTAACTTGAAGGAATCCTCAAACAAGTCATGCTCAGTGCACAGGGACCAATTCCCAGACAAAGAACCTGCTGGGAGGACCGCTGCCGTTTTGGGAATCCCAGACTTGCCCAGGAGCCTGGGAGGATCAGATGCAGCAATTCACCTGAGTCCTGAAGTAAGGCCGGGGGCCTTGGGCCTGGAGTGAGGCAGGTGCTCTGGAATGCTTCTCTCCAGGGCATTTGCAATTTAAGAAGGGATCAAGTTCTTACCAGGGCTTTTCAGACTAGAACCAGCAGGTGGGGTTGTATTGCTTCTGGTAGCAATGCCGCTGAAATTGCCTATTCCACCGGTGTGCTCCCATGCTCAAGAGTTACAGGTGCAAAGTTGAAGCTAGTTACGAGACCCAAGTGAGTTTGAACCCTTGGCCTGTCTCTGTCAGTGAGGCTTTGGGGATGTCAGTTAATCTCACAGATCTTCTGGGGCTAGACAAAGTGTGCCTGCCTCATGGGATTGCAGAGAAGATAGCAAGAACTATTATAGGAAAAGAGGGGAAATCTATAGAGCTAAATTTTGCAAGGGTGTGTGTGCAAACTGGGTGCTTTTTGTAATGCTAACCATATTCTATCTGAATCATTTAGCACCATTATCTGGTGCACATTCTGGCTGATGAGATTTATGGGAAAATGTAGCTAGACATGGCTGGAGATGGAAAATAGGATGGAGAGGCTAGTGTACAGTGACTCTTAATTGAGATAATTTTGTAGTATATTTTGGTGACTTCCTAGGACAACATTAACACAACCTAAGAGGCTCTGTACAAGTGTCTGTCTCATGGGTTCCAGGTGGATATACAGGAGCTGGGGAAAAGACTGGGAGCGGGGAGGAGGGGAATGGTCTCACAAAAGTCCAGGCAGACTTTTCTGGTCTTCTCCCTTGAGAAGATGAACATCATCCTGGGTGGTCAACAGGCTGCCTGTAAAAATCTGGGCAACAACGGGACAAAGGACCCCGTGAGGCGGGAGTCAGTAATACCCTGTATTAGTTTCCTATTGCTGCTGTAACAAATACAACAAATTTAGTGGCTTAAAACAACACTTATTCTCTTACAATTCTGGAGGTCAGAAGTCCTAAGACAGTTTCACTGGGATAAAGTCAAGGTCTCAACAGGACTGGTTCCTTCTAGAGGCTCTGAGGGGAGAACCTATTTCCTAGCCTTTTCCAGTTTTTAGTAGCTGCCTTTATTCCTTACCTTGTGGCTCCTTTCTCTGTCTTCAAAGGGCATCCCTCCAATCTGTGCTCATTACAGATGAGCTTCTCCTTTGACTCCAACTCTCTTGCCTTCATTACATCAGCTTCTCCATTGACTCCAACTCTCTTGTCTTCCTCTTATAAAGATCTTTGTGATGACATTGCCCATCCACTAATCTGGGATAATCTTCCCTTCTCAAGGTCCTTAATTAAATCCTCTCTGTAAAGTTCTTTTAGCCATGTAAGGAAACATTCAGAGGTTCTGGAGAATAGGACTTGGACACATTTGGAATTATGTTTCACTATTCAGCCTACCACATACATACCATTTAATTGCTACCAGAAGAACAAGTGAAAGAGCTGAAAGTGGGTTAAGAACAGAATGGAGTATCTGAGACATTTTACACTAAATTGGCTTGAGATCAATTCACTGCAATTCAGTTTCCTAATGACCAATTTATCTAACTTTAAAATTTTACTAATAATTAAAGTGTTGTCTCTTTTAATGATCTGAATGTCAATTGTCTATTTTTCAGTGCTTACTATTCTTTGCCAGTTCTTCAAATGGTATGTCAACCTTAATTTTGAACTGCAGCAATTAAAACTTGATCATATTACATTAAGTCAAATTAGATTAAAATTGTAACGGCTTAAGATAAAGGGATGACGTTTTAACAGGTGATTTTTAGGAAGAAAAAGATGAGGTTGTATTTATTTATTGAAATTTTGAATTTAATTTAATTTATTTTTTTATACAGCAGGTTCTTATTAGTTATCCATTTTATACACAATAGTGTATATATGTCACTAAGGAGGTTGTTTTTAAATTTAAAAGCATCTGAGAAAAAATTGATAGTAGTCCAAATTATCCCATAAGAAATGATGACATTTTAAATTTCAAACAACAGCCAACCGAGATGAAACAAACCAAGGCAGCAGAAAGAAAGTGAGGATGTCCAGAAGATTGGGTTATAATGATTTCTGTGACTAATGCCTCAACTTTGATATTCACTGACTGTAAAAACAAAATTGTTGTGGAAGCATTTTGTTTTTAATCGCTTTAAAAAAAAAAATCCTGAAATGCTAAAGAGACTGGTAAAGTGAGAAATGAACTGGAAGCCACAGGAACAACCATATCACACAGTAACTTCAAGTTATTAAATTGTTAGAAAAGTTGGCCTGGAGAGGGCAGACAGCAGAGGCAAGAAGAACTACAGTCCTGTAGCCTGTGGAACAAAAACCACATTCACAGAAAGATAGACAAGATGAAAAGGCAGAGGGCTATGTACCAGATGAAGGAATAAGATTAAACTCCAGAAAAACAACTAAATGAAGTGGAGAGAGGCAACCTTCTAGAAAAAGAATTCAGAATAATGATAGTGAAGATGATCCAAGACCTCGGAAAAACAATGGAGGCAAATATCGAGAAGATGCAAGAAATGTTTAACAAAGACCAGGAAAAATTAAAGAACAAACAAACAGAGATGAACAATACAAGAACTGAAATGAAAAATACACTAGAAGGAATCAATAGCAGAAAAACTGAGGCAGAAGAATGGATAAGTGACCTGGAAGACAGAATAGTGGAATTCACTGCTGAGGAACAGAATAAAGAAAAAAGAATGAAAAGAAATGAAGACAGCCTAAGAGACTTCTGGGACAACATTAAACACAACAACATTCGAATTATAGGGGTCCCAGAAGGAGAAGACAGAGAGAAAGGACCCGAGTAAATATTTGAAGAGATTATAGTCGAAAACTTTCCTAACATGGGAAAGGAAACAGCCACCCAAGTCCAGGAAGTTCAGAGAGTCCCATACAGGATAAACCCAAGGAGAAACTCGCCGAGACACATAGTAATCAAATTGGCAAAAATTAAAGGCAAAGAAAAATTATAGAAAGCAGGAAGGAAAAAAGGACAAATAACATACAAGGGAACTCCCATAAGGTTAACAGCTGACTTCTCAGCAGAAACTCTACAAGCCAGAAGGGAGTGGCATGACATATTTAAAGTGATGAAAAGGAAGAACCTACAACAAAGATTACTCTACCGGGCAAGGATCTCATTCAGATTCGATGGAGAAATCAAAAGCTTTACAGACAAGCAAAAGCTAAGAGAATTCATCATCACCAAACCAGCTCTACAACAAATGCTAAAGAAACTTCTCTAAGTGGGAAAAACAAGAGAAGAAAAGGATTTACAAAAACAAACCCAAAACAATTAAGAAAATGGTCATAGGAACATACATATCGATAATTACCTTAAACGTGAATGGATTAAATGCTCCAACCAAAAGACACAAGCTTCCTGAATGGATACAAAACCAAGACTCATATATATGCTGCCTACAAGAGACCCACTTCAGACCTATGGACACATAGAGAATGAAAGTGAGGGGATGGAAAAAGATATTCCATGCAAATGGAAATAAAAAGAAAGCCGGAGTAGTAATACTCATATCATGTAAAATAGACTTTAAAATAAAGAATGTTACAAGAGACAAGGAAGGACGCTACATAATGATCAAGGGATCAATCCAAGAAGAAGATATAACAATTATAAATATATATACACCCAACATCGGAGCACCTCAATACATAAGGCAACTGCTAATAGCTATAAAAGAGGAAATCAACGATAACACAATAATAGTGCGGAACTTTAACACGTTGCTTATACCAATGGACAGATCATCCAAACAGAAAATTAATAAGGAAACACAAGCTTTAAATGACACAATAGAACAGATAGATTTAACTGATATTTATAGGACATTCCATCCAAAAACAGCAGATTACACTTTCTTCTCAAGTGCGCATGGATCATTCTCCAGGAGAGATCACATCTTGGGTGACAAATCAAGCCTCATTAAATTTAAGAAAATTGAAATCATATCAAGCATCTTTTTTGACCACAATACTATGAGATTAAAAATCAATTACAGGCAAAAAAACGTAAAAAACACAAACACATGGAGGCTAAACAATACATTATTAAATAACCAAGAGATCACTGAAGAAATCAAAGAGGAAATAAAAAA
>NC_041219.1:91094371-91111026 GCF_002837175.3 Physeter macrocephalus
ACTACATAATAATCAAGGAATCAATCCAAGAAGAAGATATAACAATTATAATTATATATACACCCAACATCGGACCACCTCAATACATAAGGCAACTGCTAATAGCTATAAAAGAGGAAATCAACGATAACACAATAATAGTGCGGAACTTTAACACGTTGCTTATACCAATGGACAGATCATCCAAACAGAAAATTAATAAGGAAACACAAGCTTTAAATGACACAATAGAACAGATAGATTTAACTGATATTTATAGGACATTCCATCCAAAAACAGCAGATTACACTTTCTTCTCAAGTGCGACAGTTCTAAGAGGGAAGTTTATAGCTAGCTATACAAGCCTACCTCAAGAAACAAGAAAAATTTCAAATGAACAATCTAACCTTACACCTAAAGGAACTAGAGATAGAAGAACAAACAAAACCCAAAGTTAGCAGAATGAAAGAAATCATAAAGATCAGAGCAGAAATAAGTGAAATAGAAACAAAGAAAACAATAGCAAAGATCAATAAAACTAAAGGCTGGTTCTTGGAGAAGATAAACAAAATTGATAAACCATTAGCCAGACTCATCAAGAAAAAGAGGGAGAGGACTCAAATCAATAAAATTAGAAATGAAAACGGAGAGGTTACAACAGACACTGCCAAAATACAAAGCATCTTAAGAGACTACTACAAGCAACTCTATGCCAATAAAATGGACAGCCTGGAAGAAATGGACAAATTTTTAGAAAGGTAGAACCTTCCAAGACTGAACCAGGAAGAAATAGAAAATATGAACAGACCAATCACAAACACTGAAATTGAAACTGTGATTAAAAATCTTCCTACAAACAAAAGTACAAGACCAGATGGCTTCACAGGTGAACAGGGATGCAAGGATGCTTCAATATATGCAAATCAATAACTGTGATAAACCATATTAACAGACTGAAGAAGAAACACCATATGATCATCTCAATAGTTGCAGAAAAAGCTTTTGACAAAATTCAACACCCATTTATGAAAAAAACTCTCCAGAAAGTGGGCATAGAGGGGACCAACCTCAACATAATAAAGGCCATATACTACAAACCTGCAGCAAACATCATTCTCAATGGTGAAAAACTGAAAGCATTTCCTCTAAGATCAGGAACAAGACAAGGATGTCCACACTCACCACTATTACTAAACATAGTTTTGGAAGTCCAATCAGAGAATAAAAAGAAATAGATGAAACACAAATTGGAAAAGAAGAAGTAAAACTTTCACTGTTTGCAGATGACATGATACTATACATAGAGAATCCTAAAGATGCCACCAGAAAACTACTAGAGCTAATCAAGGAACTTGGCAAAGTTATAAGATACAAAATTAATTCACAGACATCTCTTGCATTCCTATACACTAATGATGAAAAATCTGAAAGAGAAATTAAGGAAACACTCCCATTTACCATTGCAACAAAAAGAAGAATATACCTACGAATAAACCTACCTACGGAGACAAAGCACCTGTATGCAGAAAACGATAAGACACTGATGAAAGAAATTAAAGATGATACAAACAGATGGAGAGATATACCATGTTCTTGGATTGGAAGAATCAATATTGTGAAAATGACTATACTACCCAAAGCAATCTACAGATTCAATGCAATCACTATCAAATTACCAATGGCATTTTTTACGGAACTAGAACAAAAAATCTTTAACTTTCTATGGAGACACTAAAGAATATCCAAAGCAGTCCTGAGGAAAAAAAACGGAGCTGGAGGAATCAGGCTCCCTGACTTCAGACTATACTACAGAGCTACAGTAATCAAGACAATAGGGTACTGGCACAAAAACAGAAATATAGATCAATGGAACAGGCTAGAAAGCCCAGAGATAAACCCACGCACCTATGGTCAACTAATCTATGGCAAAGGAGGCAAGGATATACAATGTAGAGAAGACAGTCTCTTCAATATGTGGTGCTGGGAAAACTGAACAGCTACATGTAAAAGAGTGAAATTAGAACACTCCCTAACACCATACAAAAAAATAAACTCAAAATTGATTAGAGACCTAAATGTTTGACTGGACACTATAAAGTCTTAGAGGAAAACATAGGAAGAACACTCTATGCCATAAATCACAGTAAGATCTTTTTTGACCCACCTCCTAGAGTAGTGAAAATAAAAACAAAAATAAACAAATGGTAAAAATAGAATTACCATATGACCCAGAAATCCTACTACTGGGCATATACCCAGAGAAAACCATAATTCAAAAGGACACATGCACCCCAATGTTCATTGCAGCACTATTTACAATAGCCATCTTATGGAAGCAACCTAAATGCCCATTGACAGATGAATGGGTAAAGAATATGTAGTACATATATACAATGGAATATTACTCAGCCATGAAAAGGAACGAAATTGGGTCATTTGTAGAGACGTGGATGAAACTAGAGACTGTCATGAAGAGTGAAGTAAGTCAGGAAGAGAAAAACAAATATTGTATATGAATGCATATATGTGGAACCTAGAAAAATGGTACAGATGAACCTGTTTTCAGGGCAGAAATTGAGACACAGATGTAGAGAACAAACATATGGACACCAAGGGGGGAAAGCATGGTGTGATGAATTGGGAGATTGGGATTGAGATATATACACTAATATGTATAAAATGGATAACTAATAAGAACCTGCTGTATAAAAAAATAAATAAAATAAAATTCAAAAATTCAAAAAAAAAAAAAGTTGTCTTGACAAAGTACTTGAAAAATTGGCAGAATGATCACAAGCATGCTTAAATGTTGGCAAAACCAAAACAGGATGAAAGAAATCAGTATAAACTAAACAATTCTTGGGGGAGGCAAGCACTGGCATGCTGGTTGTGGAATGATTTTTGAATTTTTATACAGTCTAAGAACGTTTAAGGATTTCTTTAAATGCTCCTATGAAGACAAAGTGAAATCTTGTTCGTGAAAACTCTAGATATCCTCCCAAACTACTAAAGTGGTTCCATTGGAGACAAATGACTATAAGTTTATAAATAATTAAGAGAAGAAAGTTTTTTTGTAAAATGGTAAATTTGGTGAATTGATGATCTGACAAATTGTTTTTTGGCAAACTGAGCTTTTAGTTATTTAAGCTTCCATAAGCTGCCCTGCTTCCCTTGGTGACAGGGGTTTCTAGTGGGGGTACCAGGTCACTCAGTGGAACTGTAGGGAAGGCCAGGACTGCCCTGGTTTCTCCACACTTCCTGGGTCCTGCTGCCCATGAATGTGAGTGGTCCGGGGGCTTTCTCACTGTGGAGGTTTGGTCCTGTCCTACCAGGAAACCCCTCCCTCTATGGTACCCAGCCCATCCAAGCCATGCTTCTAGCACATTCCTAACCCTTCATTGCACTTGTGATTTACATGTTTGTGTCCTTAAAGTAAACCTTAAAGCTCTCAGACAATGGTGATGCCTTAGCCAACGTTTTCTCTCCAGCCCCAAACCTGGTGTCTGGCACATTGTAAGTGCTTAAAGAGTGATTATTGAATGAATGGATAGATGTGGAAAAGAGTTTTTATTTTATTAAATGTGTTATTTCTCCAACGCCTTCCTGCTAAATTCCCCATCCCTGTGCTTTCCTCTATTGTGGCAAATATCACAGAGGTGCCTGTGCCCTTGTCCACCACCTCTTCACAGAAGCAGGGCAGCTTTCTCCTCATCTGTGCATTCCCAGGCCCAGCAGTAGTGGACCCTTAACACATATTAGTCTAACTAATTATTTAATGATGTGAAGTGAGCCCCCAAGGTTAGAAGGAAATTCCCTGGGCATGGTGTTTCCAGCATGACATTCCAGCCTCCTTCGTAATGTCAAGATCTTCAAGTGAGTTCATTCCATTCATCATAGCTTATTATTCATGATCTTTTGTCTGAGAAGCAACCAATTTATTCAACAGCTTCTTCAGAACCTACTTCGTGCCATAATTCTAAGCAATGGGCTACAGGTGTGAACAAAGGAGACAAACTATTTCATAAGTGTTATATTTCAGTAATTCCTTTTCTGTTTTCCTTCTAAGAGTAACATTATTGGAAACAACTGTTCCTATATTTTTCACTCCTACCATCTTTGTAACATGAGTGGGATTTCCCAGACTATCTTTCATATTTATCACTGAAATAAACACATTAAAAAAATTCTAATTGCTTAGATCATCCATGAATATCTAGAATAATTCATCATCACTTCACATGTTTTCTCATTTCTCCTTTCACAGAAACAAATTATTCATATTAAAAACGTTGTTCTTCTCACTCTTCCCTTTTGCATTTTTATTTAGTATTTGAAAACCCTGTATTAGTTCTTATAGTGATAAAGGGGACATGATTTTGTCATAATACAATCTAAAAAAAAAGTTGCTGATGTAAAACCTGAATTACATTTGGATAAATCAAGATGATGACTTCAGGTTTCTATAAATATTTCCTGACTATTTTCCCAAAGGTCTTTTCTATGAATCCTTCTTTACGTTCCTGTAGAGGGTTATGTATAGTTTGATTATGGCACTTCATGCACAGCTGTTATTATTTACTTGTTTTCCTTCCTCACTAGACTGCAAGGATCTTACCTACATTTGCACCCCTCGTGCATAGTGCACTGAAAGTGTTCACTCAATGTTACTGCCGTGAAGGGATGAATTCAAGGCTGCATTTTCACCTCTTTTTAAAATAATAATACCAGAAGCTAATGTTTACTGGCTGCATTCTGTGAGCCAGACATTAAGCTAGCCTCACTTCATGCATTATTTCATTGAATCCTCACTGCAGCTCTATCTATAGTGTAGATATTATTATCCCCCACCTCATTCTACCAGAGAGGAAACTATCAGAGACTCAGAGAGGTTAATTAGCTTTCCCAAGGTTACACAGCAATAAGGACAGTGGGATATGAGCCCATGTCTGATGAACCCAGAAGCTCATATTTCCACTTCTGCTACACCTCTAAAGTGGGTCAGTTCACCATAAGTTGAAACTGTTTAAAAAGACTGCCTCTACTAGTACTCTTTGTACATAGGACACAGATGGCTACATCCATGGGCATAATATCTGGCAAGTGGCCTCACAAACAAAAGCCAGTCCAAGGGGAGGAATGTGTATAGGAAACCAGAGATAGAGGAAAGTGGATGGCAAAATAAAGAGTCTGTCTATTTTGGTGCTAGATGGGGCATGAAAGTGAAATTTTAATCTAATCATTGTGATGTTTCTGGGTATTCATCCATAAATGCCTAGTGATAATACCCTGATGATAAATGAGAATTTCCATCCTTTTTCTGTGTGAATGCTGTTCCAAAGATTCAGCCAAAACAAGGACAGAAAGAGGAAAAGAAAGCAGAGACGTAAAGCAACAATTTAGACTAGGGTGTCTCAACCTTAGCATTAATGACATTTTGGGCTGTGTCATGGGTTGAGTTGTGTCCCCCCAAATTCATATGTTAAAGTCCTAACCCTTAGGACCTCAGAATGTGACCTTACGTGGAGATAAGGTCTTTACAGAGGTAGTCAAGTTAAATGAGGTCATTAGGGTGCCTTAATCCAATAGGACTGGTGACTCCAAAATTGGGGAAATTTGGACATGGAGACACACATGGAGGGAAGACGATTGAAGAGAAAGAAAGATAGCCATCTGCAAGCTGAAGACAGATGCTTCCCTCAGCCTCAGACAGAAGGAATACTGCCTTGTTTTCAGACTTCTAACCTCCAGAACTGAGAGACAATAAGTGTCTGTTATTTAAGGCACCCAATCTGTGTTACTTTTTTTTAATTTAATTTTTATTTTATATTGGCGTATAGTTGATTTACAATATTTTCTTAGTTTCAGGTGTACAGCAAAGTGATTCAGTTATACATATACATATATCCATTCTTTTTTAGATTCTTTTCCCATATAGGTTATTACAGAATATTGAGTAGAGTTCCCTGTGCTATATAGTAAGTCCTTGTTGACTATCTACTTCATTTATAGTAGCATGTATATGTTAATCCCAAACTTCTAATTTATCCCTTTCCCCTCCACCTTTTCCCTTTGGTAGTCATTGTATGTGGAATCTTGAGGAAACTTGCACAAGCTTTTAGATAGCTTCATCCACCAGAGGGCGGACAGCAGAAGCAAGAAGAACTGCAATCCTGCAGCCTGTGGAATGGAAACCACAATCACAGAAATTTAGACAAAATGAAAAGGCAGAGGACTATGTTGCAGCTGACGGAACAAGATAAAACCCCAGAAAAACAACTAAATGAAGCACCTTCTAGAAAAAGAATTCAGAATAATGATAATGAAGATGATCCAGGATCTTGGAAAAAGAATGGAGGCAAAGATTGAGAAGATGCAAGAAATGTTTAACAAGGACCTAGGAAAACTAAAGAACAAACAGAGATGAACAATACAATAACTGAAATGAAAAATACAGTAGAAGGAATCAATAGCAGAATAACTGAGGCAGAAGAACGGATAAGTGACCTGGAAGATAGAATAGTGGAAATCACTGCTGCGGAACAGAATAAAGAAAAAAGAATGAAAAGAAATTAAGACAGCCTAAGAGACCACTGGGACAACATTAAATGCACCAACATTCACATTATAGGGGTCCCAGAAGGAGAAGAGAGAGAGAAAGGACCAGAGAAAATATTTGAAGGGATAATAGCTGAAAACTTCCCTAACATGGGAAAGGACAGTCACCCAAGTCCAGGAAGCACAGAGAGTCCCAGGCAGGATAAACCCAAGGAGGAACATGCCAAGACACGTAGTAATCAAATTGACAAAAATTAAAGACAAAGAAAAAATATTAAAAGCAACAAGGGAAAAATGACAAATAACAAACAAGGGAACTCCCATACAGTTATCAGCTGATTTCTCAGCAGAAACTCTGCAAGGCAGAAGGGTGTGGCACAATATATTTAAAGTGATGAAAGGGAAGAACCTACAACCAAGAATACTCTACCCAGCAAGGCTCGTATTAAGATTTGATGGAGAAATCAAAAGCTTTACAGACAAGCAAAAGCTAAGAGAATTTAGCACCAACAGACCAGCTTTGCAACAAATGCTAAAGGACCTCTTCTAGGTAGGAAAGAGATTAGTAACTTAAGAAACAAAAAACAAAACAAAAAAAAACCTTTTACATATATAGACTGCTATATCAAAGCCTCAGACCCAAAAACTACAATAGATACACACACAAAAAAGAAAAAGCAATCAAAACACAACACTAAAGATGGTCATCAAACCACAAGAGAAGAGAACAAAAGAGGAAGGCAAGAAAAAAGACATAAAAACAAACCCAAAACAATTTTAAAAATGGCAATAGGAATACACATATCAATAATTACCTTAAATGTAAATGGATTAAATGCACCAACCAAAAGACATAGACTGGCTGAGTGGATATAAAAACAACACCCATATATATGCTGTCTACAAGAGACCCACCTCAGACCTAGGGATACATACAGACTGAAAGTGAGGGGATGGAGGAAGGTATTCCACACAAATGCAAATCAAAAGAAAGCTGGAGTAGCAATTCTCATATCAGACAAAATAGACTTTAAAATAAAGACTCTTATAAGAGACAAAGAAGGACACTACATAATGATCAAGTGATCAGTCCAAGAAGAAAATATAACAATTGTAAATATATATGCACACAACATAGGAGCACCTCAATATATAAGGCAAATACTAACAGCCATAAAGAGATAAATCAACAGTAACACAATGATAGTGGGGGACTTTAACACCCCACTTTCATCAAGGGATAGATCATCCAGACAGAAAATCAATAAGGAAACACAGGCCTTAAATGACACATTAGACCAGATGGAGTTAATTGATATTTATAGAGCATTCCATCCAAAAGCAGCGGAATACACATTCTTCTCAAGTGCACACGGAACATTCTCCAGGACTGCTGGGCCACAAGGTGAACCTCAGTAAATTGAAGAAAATTTAAATCATATCAAGCATCTTTTCTGATCACAACACTGTGAGATTAGAAATAAACTACAAGTAAAAAACTATAAAAAGCACAACAGGTGGAAGCTAAACAATATGCTACTAAACAACCATTGAGTCACTGAAGAAATCAAAGAGGAAATAAAAAAATACCTAGAGACAAATGAAAATGAAAGCACAATGATCCAAAACCTACAGCATGCAGGAAAGCAGTTCTAAGAGGGAAGTTTATAGCAATACAATCTTACCTTAGGAAACAAGAAAAATCTCAAATAAACAACCTCACCTTACACCTAAAGCAACTAGAGAAAGAAGAACAAACAAAACCTAAAGTTAGTAGAAGGAAAGAAATCATAAAGATCAGAGCAGAAATAAATGAAATAGAGACAAAGAAAACAGTAGCCAAGATCAACAAAACTAAAAGCTGGTTCTTTGAAAAGATAAACAAAATTGATAAACCTTTAGCCAGACTCATCAAGAATAGAAGGGAGAGGACTCAAATCAATAAAATTAGAAATGAAAAAGAAGTTACAACAGACACCACAGAAATACAAAAGATCATAAGAGACTACTGCAAGTACCTGTATGCCAATAAAATGGACAACCTAGAAGAAATGAACAAATTCTTAGAAAAGTACCACTTTCCAAGACTAAACCAGAAATAGAAAATATGAACAGACCAATCACAAGCACTGAAATTGAAACTGTGATTTAAAAACTCCCAACAAACAAAAGTCCAGGACCTGATGGCTTCACAGGTTATTTCTGTCAAACATTTAGAGAAGAGCTAACACCTATCCTGAAACAGTTCCAAAAAATTGCAGAGGAAGGAAAACTCCCAAACTCATTCTGTGAGGCCACCATCACCCTGATATCAAAACCAGACAAAGATACCACAAAAAAAGAAAATTACAGGCCAATATCACTGATGAACATAGATGCAAAAATCCTCAACAAAATACTAGCAAACAGAATCCAACAATACATTAAAAAGATCATACACCATGATCAATTGGGATTTATCCCAGGGATGCAAGGATTTTTCAATATCCACAAATCAATCAGTGTGATACACCACATCAACAAACTGAATACAAACCATATGATCATCTCAATAGTTGCAGAAAGAAAAAGCTTTTGACAAAATTCAGCACCCATTTATGATAAAAACTCTTATACCCACTGTACATATATACAATAGAATATTACTAAGCGACTAAAAAGAACGAAATAATGTCATTTGCAGCAACATGGATGGACCTAGAGACTGTAATACTGAGTGAAGGAAGTTAGAGAAAGAGAAATATCATATGATATCCCTTATATGCAGAATTTAAAAAGAAATGATACAAATAAACGTATTTACAAAACAGAAACAGACTCACAGACTTAGAGAACAAACTTATGGTCAGCAGGCGGGGACATGTGGCTAATTTTTAACTAAAATTAATTAAAGCTGAAAACATACAAAAATAAATAAATAAACACAATATATGGAATCTTAAAAAATGAAGTTATTTACAAACCAGAAACAGACTCACCAACTTCGAAAACAATCTGTGGTACTTTGTTACTGCAGCCCTAGCAAACCAACAGGTCTCATAACTCTTTGTTGTGAGGGGCTGGCCTGTGTATTGCAGAATGTTTGGCAACACCCCGGACCTCTACCCACTAGATGCTGCTAGTACCTCTTTCCCTCAGTTGTGACAACCCACAAAGTCTCCCACCATGGCCAAATATATCCTTAGGGCAACCAGACTAGACTCTCCGTGGCCTTGAGGCAGTTGTTGGTCTCACACATCAGAGGCACATCCACTGCCAATTTCTCAGCTCTCTGCAGGCCCTGGTGATTTCCCAAACAGAGCAACATACTTCATTTCGAACATTTAACTTCATCTGAACAGGGACCACTCACAAAGTACGCTATATAATGGGGAAAAAATTCTAGTTGGAGATCTAGAAAAGATTCTTTAAATCCCTCAATCATCCTCAAGGAAAACATGGGATTTCCTTTTTCTTAAATGTGGACAGTGCTTCCTCTGAAGACAAGGAATTTGTCAATGTCCCCCCTTCGTAAGAGTGTAAGCCTTTCCATTCTACAGGAGCAGTCAAAGAAGGAAAATGATGCTTCTGTGCTATTAAAGGGCAAACACATCCCTGCCTCAGTATGAAAGCTGTAGGAGAGGGGTGTAAAGAGATAGTGGAGAGCTATATAAGTATTTTAATACACTAGCACAAAGGCTTTGATTATGTCACTATTTATTCACATGTGAGTAGTTAGTTATAATGAATGGAGCAGAACAGAAACAAACAGCAGCAGGCATATTGGTGATGTGGCTAAATCCTTTTTACATCCTTTAATTCTGGAGGGATTCTAAAAGGGCACATCTTCAGAGCTGCTGTAATTATATTTTTCTCACTGCATGAACTCTTCCTGATGGCAATGCTGCCCGTTATATTCAGGTGAATTTTTTCCATCAGGTCAATGCATCATATTAAACAACAGAAAACTTTCTCTTTTACTAATAGTTTAAGCATTTTGACAAAGTCTCGATTATAAACCTGTAAGAGATCCTTTCAAGTAGGGCCACTTACAAATTTAATTAACTGCAATCTTTACTTGACAGTACTAGTTCATAATTGATCAGACATTATTTGGTTTTCCTTTTTTCTCATATTTTAAATGTCTTTGCTTCTTTCTGTCCTCGTGCACACATATGCATACACTATATTTCTCTTCTTCTGTGTCTTTGTTTTATCATGACTTAAAACTGGAAGTAAATACTTCTTTACCTCTGAAACAGATGCACTCATGCCTGTCTGCCCACCTCATAGGATTGTGAGAATCAAGATAAAATATGCAAAAATGGTTTATAAGCCGTCAAGTGCTTCAGCATGGAAGATACTATTGTCGTTGCTACATCCCAGGGAATAGAGAGGTCAAAGACCTATGAAAGTTTAGAGTTGGGGGGATTAGTGACCCAAGTCTCTTAGGAGTCAATTAAGTTCTGGAAGGAAACTTAGAGACATGTGTCTTCAGCCCACCAGGATTGGATTTAGCCTCCTCAAATAGAAGTGTATAAGCCTATACTTCTGAAAGAGTTGTTTTCCAAAGATTTGTAATTTACAGCATAGGAATTGTTAAGCAATGACAAAATCTGATGCTTCTTACTCAGGCTTTACCTTACAGTGTGAAACAAAACATGTGAGTTCTTATATAGGGGCTTTGTAGGCAGGACACTTGTTTTTTAGGGGGTCTTGAAAAGTGATAGACATTTTCCAGGCAGAGGAAGGGAAAAAGAGCTTTTACAAAGAAACCAGGGCACCAAACCAAAGACAGCAGGAAAGCTACAACAGTAGGAGGGCCAGGCTGGGGGACTGGGTGGTGATGGGTGAGGATGGGTGCTCATGCAGGAACAGCACAGGCCTCTGTCCTTCTCATCTTCCCAGGCCTTGTCAATCCTACCAAACATCTCATAAACGTATCTACAAAACAGAAACAGACTCACAGACTTAGAGAACAAACTTATGGTCAGCAGGCGGGGACATGTGGCTAATTTTTAACTAAAATTAATTAAAGCTGAAAACATACAAAAATAAATAAATAAACACAATATATGGAATCTTAAAAAATGAAGTTATTTACAAACCAGAAACAGACTCACCAACTTCGAAAACAATCTGTGGTACTTTGTTACTGCAGCCCTAGCAAACCAACAGGTCTCATAACTCTTTGTTGTGAGGGGCTGGCCTGTGTATTGCAGAATGTTTGGCAACACCCCGGACCTCTACCCACTAGATGCTGCTAGTACCTCTTTCCCTCAGTTGTGACAACCCACAAAGTCTCCCACCATGGCCAAATATATCCTTAGGGCAACCAGACTAGACTCTCCGTGGCCTTGAGGCAGTTGTTGGTCTCACACATCAGAGGCACATCCACTGCCAATTTCTCAGCTCTCTGCAGGCCCTGGTGATTTCCCAAACAGAGCAACATACTTCATTTCGAACATTTAACTTCATCTGAACAGGGACCACTCACAAAGTACGCTATATAATGGGGAAAAAATTCTAGTTGGAGATCTAGAAAAGATTCTTTAAATCCCTCAATCATCCTCAAGGAAAACATGGGATTTCCTTTTTCTTAAATGTGGACAGTGCTTCCTCTGAAGACAAGGAATTTGTCAATGTCCCCCCTTCGTAAGAGTGTAAGCCTTTCCATTCTACAGGAGCAGTCAAAGAAGGAAAATGATGCTTCTGTGCTATTAAAGGGCAAACACATCCCTGCCTCAGTATGAAAGCTGTAGGAGAGGGGTGTAAAGAGATAGTGGAGAGCTATATAAGTATTTTAATACACTAGCACAAAGGCTTTGATTATGTCACTATTTATTCACATGTGAGTAGTTAGTTATAATGAATGGAGCAGAACAGAAACAAACAGCAGCAGGCATATTGGTGATGTGGCTAAATCCTTTTTACATCCTTTAATTCTGGAGGGATTCTAAAAGGGCACATCTTCAGAGCTGCTGTAATTATATTTTTCTCACTGCATGAACTCTTCCTGATGGCAATGCTGCCCGTTATATTCAGGTGAATTTTTTCCATCAGGTCAATGCATCATATTAAACAACAGAAAACTTTCTCTTTTACTAATAGTTTAAGCATTTTGACAAAGTCTCGATTATAAACCTGTAAGAGATCCTTTCAAGTAGGGCCACTTACAAATTTAATTAACTGCAATCTTTACTTGACAGTACTAGTTCATAATTGATCAGACATTATTTGGTTTTCCTTTTTTCTCATATTTTAAATGTCTTTGCTTCTTTCTGTCCTCGTGCACACATATGCATACACTATATTTCTCTTCTTCTGTGTCTTTGTTTTATCATGACTTAAAACTGGAAGTAAATACTTCTTTACCTCTGAAACAGATGCACTCATGCCTGTCTGCCCACCTCATAGGATTGTGAGAATCAAGATAAAATATGCAAAAATGGTTTATAAGCCGTCAAGTGCTTCAGCATGGAAGATACTATTGTCGTTGCTACATCCCAGGGAATAGAGAGGTCAAAGACCTATGAAAGTTTAGAGTTGGGGGGATTAGTGACCCAAGTCTCTTAGGAGTCAATTAAGTTCTGGAAGGAAACTTAGAGACATGTGTCTTCAGCCCACCAGGATTGGATTTAGCCTCCTCAAATAGAAGTGTATAAGCCTATACTTCTGAAAGAGTTGTTTTCCAAAGATTTGTAATTTACAGCATAGGAATTGTTAAGCAATGACAAAATCTGATGCTTCTTACTCAGGCTTTACCTTACAGTGTGAAACAAAACATGTGAGTTCTTATATAGGGGCTTTGTAGGCAGGACACTTGTTTTTTAGGGGGTCTTGAAAAGTGATAGACATTTTCCAGGCAGAGGAAGGGAAAAAGAGCTTTTACAAAGAAACCAGGGCACCAAACCAAAGACAGCAGGAAAGCTACAACAGTAGGAGGGCCAGGCTGGGGGACTGGGTGGTGATGGGTGAGGATGGGTGCTCATGCAGGAACAGCACAGGCCTCTGTCCTTCTCATCTTCCCAGGCCTTGTCAATCCTACCAAACATCTCCAGTGAGGGCTGGTTCTCCCTATCCAATCCCCACTGCTACTCTGGTGGCAACATTACTGCTGTTGGCCATTCACTGTTTCTCTAGGACTCTCTTTGTAAGGTGTGCAAGGCAAGTATGCTTCTTTTCCCCATTGTACAAAAAAAGAAAACTCAAAAGATTAAAACATGGAAAACAGGGTCTCAAAGAGATATTTGCCCATTCATATTCAGAGCAGCATTATTCATAATAGCTAAAAGGTGGAAGCAACCCAAGTGCCCATTGATGGATGAATGGACAAACAAAATGTGCTATAAACATACAATGGAATATTATTTGGCCATAAAAAATGAACGAAGCTCTGACACATGCTGCAACATGGATGAACCTTGAAGAAATATGCTAAGTGAAATAAACCAGTCACAAAAGGACAGATGCTCTGTGATTCCACTTATATGAGGTGTCTAGAGTAGTCAAATTCATAAAACAGAAAGTAGATGGTAGTTGCCAAGGACTGGGGGGAGGGGGATATGGGGAGTTGCATTTAATGGGCATTGAGTTTCAGTTCTGTAAGATGAAAAAGTTTTGGAGACTAGGTTATACAGCAATGTGAATATACTTAACACTACTGAGCTGTACACTTAAAAATGGTGAAGAATAAATTTTATGTTATTTATACTTTACCATAATTAAACATAAAAGTTAAAAAAATAAAAGAAGTTAAGACACCAGTGCAAAGTAGCCAAAGTTAAAAATATTTGCACTCCACTTCTGACCCAAAGTCTGTAAAGTTCTGTTGCACTATAAGGAAGTGAAAAAGAAAAAAAACAAAAACCCAGCAACAGCAAACAGGGAGTGCAGAGACCTCGTGCTCACCTTTTCCTCTTCATTTTCACAACAGTGGACTTCAGCATCTGGAGACGTCTAGAATAAAACTCCTTTCTAAGGGGTAAGGTGATAGGATTTTTTTTCCTTGTCTTTGTGTTATTCTATATTTTATAACATTTCTGTAAGGATTGTGGATTACCTTTATAAGTGGAGGGGAAAGTGATGATTCTCTACTAAAGAAGCCATGGTACACAAACCTTTGAGATGCTTGGTTATCACAGCTTCACAATGATCTGTGAGGGTAGAGTAGCCCTGCTGTTTCCAGTGTGCCACCAGCCAACCCCAGCAAGGATCTGGCCCCACCACATGACTGCTCTAGATGTAGGAAGACAAAAAGACCCTGAAAAAGCAAATGACTTTCCCCAAGTTCCAAACCAATCATCATCAGGTCAGGACTGGAAAATAGGTCTTACCACCTCTACTCCAAGGCTCTTTGCCCAACTTCACTATTTCTCTAAATCTGAGTTGCTTGGTGTACAATTGAGGCCATGTTTATATGCAGCTCTGCTTCATTTACACCAGCGTTTCTCGGCCTCAGCACTATGGATATTTTGGGCCAGATAATTCTTTGTGGATAGGGGCTGTCCTGTGTACTGTAGGATGCTTAGCAGTGTCCCTCGCCTCTCTCCGCTTTTTGCCAGTAGCAACCCAGCACCCTGTCACCCGCATGTGGCACCCATAGATGTCTCCAGACATTGTCAAATGTCCCCTGGGGGACACAATCACCTCGGTGGAGAACCACTGATTTACTCTTGGTGAAAATTTATATAATCAGCAGATTTTTCTTTTGGATCTTCGTCTCACCTGTTCATAGTTCACCAGACTCTTGGAGGTTTATGTTAAAAAAAATTCTGCTGGGGGTGGGGGAGAGATGGAGTGGAAGTCTGGGGTTAGCAGATGCAAACTATTATATATGGGATGGATAAACAACAAGGTCCTACTCTATAGCACAGGGAACTATATTCAATATCCTGTGACAAACCATAATGGAAAATAATATATGTAATCTTGAATATATATATATTCGTGAATGAATGACTATATATGAATATATATATTCATTTATAGATAAATATATTTATATATTCTTTTATATATATAAGAATTTATATATATATAAAACTGAATTACTGAAAATCAAAATAAAGTTGGAGTAGCAATTCTCATATCCGACAAAATAGACTTTAAATCAAAGACTATTACAAAAGACAAAGAAGGACACTACATAATGATCAAGGGATCAATGCAAGAAGAAGATAAAACAATTGCAAATATTTATGCACCCAACATAGGAGCACCTCAATACATAAGGCAAATGCTAACAGCCATAAAAGGGGAAATCGACAGTAACATGATCATAGTAGGGGACTTTAACACCCCACTTTCACCAATAGACAGATCATCCAAAATGAAAATAAATAAGGAAACACAAGTTTTAAATGATACATTAAACAAGATGGACTTAATTAATATTTATAGGACATTCCATCCAAAAACAACAGAATACACTTTCTTCTCAAGTGCTCATGGAACATTCTACAGGATAGGTCATATCTTGGGTCACAAGTCAAACCTTGGTAAATTTAAGAAAATTGAAATCGTATCAAGTATCTTTTCTGACCACAACACTATGAGACTAGATATCAATTACAGGAAGAAATCTGTAAAAAATACAAACACATGTAGGCTAAACAATACACTACTTAATAACCAAGAGATCACTGAAGAAATCAAAGAGGAAATCTAAAATACCTAGACACAAATGACAATGAAAACATGATGACCCTAAACCTATGGGATGCAGCAAAAGCTGTTCCAAGAGGGAAGTTTATAGCAGTACAATCTTACCTTAAGAAACAAGAAACATCTCAAATAAACAACCTAACCCTACACCTAAAGGAATTAGAGAAAGAAGAACAAAAAACCCCAAAGTTAGCAGAAGGAAAGAAATCATAAAGATCAGATCAGAAATAAATGAAAAAGACATGAAGGAAACGATAGCAAAGATCAATAAAACTAAAAGGTGGTTATTTGAGAAGATAAATATATTGATAAACCATTAGCCAGACTCATCAAGAAAAAAAGAAGACTCAAATCAATAGAATTAGAGATGAAAAAGGGGAAGTAACAACTGACACTGCAAAAATACAAAGGATCATGAGAGATTACTACAAGCAACTATATGCCAATAAAATGGACAAATTCTTAGAAATGCACAA
>NC_041219.1:91117721-91119738 GCF_002837175.3 Physeter macrocephalus
TACAGACAAGCAAAAGTTAAGACAATTCAGAACCACCAAGCCAGTTTTACAACAAATGCTAATGAAACTTCTCTAGGCAGGAAACACAAGAGAAGGAAAAGACCTACAAAAACAAACCCAGAACAATTAAGAAAATGGTAATAGGAAAATTCATATTGATTATTACCTTAAATGTAAATGGATTAAATGCTCCAACCAAAAGACATAGACTGGCTGAATGGATACAAAAACAAGATCCACATATATGCTGTCTACAAGAGACTGACTTCAGAGTTAGGGACACATACAGACTGAAAGTGAGGGGATGGAGGAAGATATTCCATGCAAATGGTAATCAAAAGAAAGCTTGAGTAGCAATTGTCATATCAGACAAAATATACTTTAAATTAAAGACTACTAAAAGAGAAAAAGAAGGACACTACATAATGATCAAGGGATCAATCCAAGAAGAAGATAGAGCAATTGTAAATATTTACGCACCCAACATAGGAGCACCACAATACATAAGGCAAATGCTAACACCCATAAAAGGGGAAATAGACAGTAAGACAGTCATAGCAGGGAACTTTAACACACCACTTTCACCAATGGACAGATCATCCAAAATGAAAATAAATGAGAAACACAAGCTTTAAATGACACATAAAACCAGATGGACTTAATTGATATTTCTAGGACATTCCATCCAAAAACAACTGAATAAACTTTCTTCTCAAGTGTTCATGGAACATTCTCCAGGATAGATCATATCCTGGGTCACAAATCAAGCCCTGGTAAATTTAAGAAAATTGAAATCATATCCAGTATGTTTTCTGAACACAATGCTATGAGACTAGATATCAATTACAGGAAAAGATCTGTAAAAAATACAAACACATGGAGGCTAAACAATACATTACTTAATAACCAAGAGATCGCTGAAGAAACAAAGAGGAAATTTTAAAAATACCTAAAAACAAATGACAATGAAACACGATGGCCCAAAAGCTATGGGATACAACAAAAGCAGTTGTAAGAGGGAAGTTTATAGCAGTACAATCTTACCTTAAGAAACAAGAAACATCTCAAATAAACAACCTAACCCTACACCTAAAGGAATTAGAGAAAGAAGAACAAAAAAACCCCAAAGTTAGCAGAAGGAAAGAAATCATAAAGATCAGATCAGAAATAAATGAAAAAGACATGAAGGAAACGATAGCAAAGATCAATAAAACTAAAAGGTGGTTATTTGAGAAGATAAATATATTGATAAACCATTAGCCAGACTCATCAAGAAAAAAAGAAGACTCAAATCAATAGAATTAGAGATGAAAAAGGGGAAGTAACAACTGACACTGCAAAAATACAAAGGATCATGAGAGATTACTACAAGCAACTATATGCCAATAAAATGGACAAATTCTTAGAAATGCACAACCTTCTGAGGCTGAACCAGGAAGAAATAGAAAATATGAACAGACCAATCAGAAGCACTGAAATTGAAACTGTGATTAAAAATCTTCCAACAAAAAAAGCCCAGCACCAGCTGGCTTCACAAGCGAATTCTATCAAACACTTAGAGAAGAGCTAACACCTGTCCTTCTCAAACTCTTCCAGAATAGAGCAGAGGGAGGAACACTCCCAAACTCATTCTATGAGGCCACCATCACCCTGATACCAAAACCAGGCAAAGATGTCACAAAAAAGGGAAACTACAGACCAATATCACTGATGAACATAGATGCAAAAATCCTCAACGAAATACTAGCAAACAGAATCCATCAGCACATTAAAAGGATCATAAACCATGATGAAGTGGGGTTTATCCCAGGAATGCAAGGATTCTTCAATATACGCAAATCAATCAATGTGACACACCATATTAACAAATTGAAGGAGAAAAACCATATGATCATCTCAATAGATGCAGAGAAAGCTTTCGACAAAATTCAACACCCATTTATGATAAAAACCCTCCAGAAAGTAGGCATAGAGGGAACTTTCCTCAACATAATAAAGGCCATATATGACAAACCCA
>NC_041219.1:91119938-91120806 GCF_002837175.3 Physeter macrocephalus
AGAATCCTAAAGATGCGACCAGAAAACGACTAGAGCTACTCAATGAATTTGGTAAAGTGGCAGGATACAAAATTAATGCACAGAAATCTCTTGAATTCCTATACACTAATGATGAAAAATCTGAAAGTGAAAGTAAGAAAACACTTCCATTTACCATTGCAACAAAAAGAATAAAATACCCAAGAATAAACCTACTTAAGGAGACAAAAGACCTGTATGCAGAAAATTATAAGACACTGATGAAAGAAATTAAATATGGTACAAATAGATGGAGAGATATACCATGTTCTTGGATTGGAAGAATCAACATTGTGAAAATGACTAAACCCACGCATATATGGTCACCTTATCTTTGATAAAGGAGGCAAGAATATACAATGGAGAAAAGACAGCCTCTTCAATAAGTGATGCCGGGAAAACTGGACAGCTACATGTAAAAGAATGAAATTAGAACACTCCCTAACACCATACACAAAATAGATTCAAAATGGATTAAAGACCTAAATGTAAGGCCAGATACTATCAAACTCCTAGAGGAAAAAATAGGCAGAACTCTCTGTGACATAAATCACAGCAAGATCCTTTTTGACCCACCTCCTAGAGAAATGGAAATAAAAACAAAAATAAACAAATGGGACCTAATGAAACTTAAAAGCTTTTGCACAGCAAAGGAAACCATAAACAAGACAAAAGGACAACTCTCAAAATGGGAGAAAATATTTGCAAATGAAGCAACTGACAAAGGATTAGTCTCCAAAATTTACAAGCAGGTCATGCAGCTCAATATTCAAAAAACAAACAACCCAATCCAAAAATGGGCAGAAGACCTAAATAGACATTTCTCCAAAGAAGATATACAGATTGCCAA
>NC_041219.1:91121395-91125410 GCF_002837175.3 Physeter macrocephalus
CAAATGTAAAATAGATAGCTAGTGGGAAGCAGTCACATAGCACAGGGAGATCAGCTAAGTGCTTTGTGACCAGCTAGAAGGGTGAGATAGGGAGGGTGGGAGGGAGGGAGACGCAAGAGGGAGGAGATATGGGTATATATGTATATGTATAACTGATTCACTTTGTTACAAAGCAGAAACTAACACACCATTGTAAAGCAGTTATACTCCAGTAAAAACGTTAAACAAAAAACTGGATTACTGTGATGTACAGCAGAAATTAACACAACCTTGTAAATCAACTATACTTCAATTTAAAAAAAAATCCTGCTAAAATTCTCTGGCCTGTTTCCTGACCCTTGTGCAACTCAACCTTACTCATACTGTGTTGCTGCTATTGACAAAAATTCAATTAACGAACAAGTTGAGAAGAAAAAAAGGGAGTATTATTCAAGCCAAACTGAGGATTATAACCTGGGAGACAGAAAGCTCTGAAACTGTTTTGCCTGTTAGAAGTCCAGGAAGTCCAATGTACAGTCATGTACATTTTTGAGACAAAGGATCATACATCAAAATGAGATCCTGATGTTTTACATAAAGTTCACCAAGAATACATAGTCCAGGTAAGCATGTACAAAGCCAGCAGCAAGTCACCATGACCCCCTACAGAGCTGGGAAGAAGAACCCTAATCTTTTTTTTTTTTTAATGTTTGATGAGAGAGCACAATCACTACCTTGATCTTTTTTTCTAAAAATTAATTAATTTATTTATTTTTGGCTGCGTTGGGTGTTTGTTGCTGCTCATGGGCTTTCCTCTAGTTGCATCGAGCGGGGGCTACTCTTTGTTGCAGCGCACGGGCTTCTCATTGCAGTGGCTTCTCTTGCTGCAGAGCACGGGCTCTAGGCCCGCGGGCTTCAGTAGTTGTGGCACATGGGCTCAGTAGTTGTGGCTCGCAGGCTTAGTTGCTCCGTGGTATGTGGGATCTTCCCGGACCAGGGCTTGAACCTGTGTCCCCTGCATTGGCAGCTGGATTCTTAACCACTGTGCCATCAGGGAAGTCCAAGAATGCCATTCTTTTAAGAAGTTACATTGCTAGCTTCAGAAGAATGGGGGGAAAATATCTTTAAGGGGAAAAAAAAAGATCTTTAAGGGGGAAAAAAAAAGACCTTTATGGTAAACAGACACTCCTATCTTTTTTTTTTCTTTTTTTCGGTATGCGGGCCTCTCACTATTGTGGCCTCTCCCGTTGCGGAGCGCAGGCTCCGGACACACAGGCTCAGCGGCCATGGCTCACGGGCCCAGCAGCTCCGCGGCCTGTGGGATCCTCCTGGACCGGGGCACGAACCCGTGTCCCCTGCATCGGCAGGTGGATTCTCAACCACTGCGCCACCAGGGAAGCCCAACACGCCTATCTTTGAGGAGCTCAGGTTAATGTGTAATGCAGATGCACGCTGCACATTAAGGAGGGAGGGAGGAGCCCCAAACAGACACAGAGAGAGAATTTTATGTTTAATTTTTCTTGCCCCGCCTTAAAATATAAATATTATTTCATCACTGCTAAGAGGACTCCTGGTTCGTTGGAGTGAGCAGCTGAAGTGGTAGTTTTGCCCATTTTACTGGTACCCGTCTCCAAGCATCATCTTTAGCCAAGCTTCCCTGCGACTCACCCACTTTCCCAGTGCTGTGCCTTGTCCGGATTCCTTCCTGCTCTGCAGCAGGCCTTGCCCCTTTCTCTCTCCCCAGCTCGGAGCATGTCCGTCCCCCATCTGGAAGCCCTGATGTCAGGGGTGGAGAGGGTCCACCTGGGGGGAACGTGCTGGGGAGCAGAGCCTGCCCTGCGCTTGCACCAAAAAACCTGGGTTTGACTCCTACCCTCTCCGTTTCCTCTTCTGCTGAGTCCTACCTTGTAAGATTGTTCTGAGAACAAGATGAGAGGATATAAGTAAAGTGCTTAGTGCCATAGCAGAGCAAGTCCCTCTTGTCATCAGTGTCACTGTGATTTTGAACAAGCCACTTAACCTTTCAACATCCTCATCTGAAAAAAGGAAGGGGTGGGGTTTGGCTAACTTCGAAGGTTTTAAGGTTTTCTTCAGGGTCAGCTTTCAAGGACTATTTGGTTTTTATAAGTACAAAATGGAACAGTAACAACTCCTTACAAGGTCGCGGTGCAAATGACGTATTTTGGGAAATGCTTGCAAACTATAAATCACGTCCACCTGTGGTGGGTTTGGCCATTTGGTTAGAAGGATGGGCGGCAGCCACAGACAGGCTGTGGGCGCTGCTGTGTCTGATGGCTCACACTAGGGCTGCTCAGGCCACCTGTGAATGAGACCCCTGTCTTCTGTTTTCTCTGTAGGGAAATATATAGGGTAGCAGCCTCCTGGAACCCTCTATGGCAGTGGGTATCAAGATCAACTACCAGAATGGAAGGAACTGAGGAAGCATGCCATTCCTACACAAACAGACTAGTTTTTCCTTCTCATTGGGCTTAGGGGGCTAAATTGGAGGAGATAAGCATTGGAGGTGATAAAGAGGTTGCTCCCCAAACTCTAAGAGGCCAAATTCTCAGCGTGCGAATTAAAAGATGAATCCTTAGAGAGTGCCGTTCTGATTCATCATCATCTGGCTCTAATGCCCATCAACCAAGGTGGCACACAACAAGCTCTTTACCTGCTATGAAAATAGTAGTAGTGAGATTACTTTTAACCGTATTACTAGTTATGATGCTGATGACGATCATGATCCTGATGGCAAACCGTAGACTCTACTAGCTACTGTTTTAAGGGCTTTACATACTTTACCATTGAAACCCTAACAAGAGTATTCAGGTATTTAGGTATTATCACTCTCAATTCCTAGGACACAGTGCCAAAGCCTAAAGAGGTTAAACAAAGGGCCTCAATTTTCCAGGAAAGCCGATCTTGAAGTCTTAAGTGGGAGTCGGACAAGAAAGTTTGCTGCCATCTCCCAAATGACACTGACCTTGTATAGGAGTTGTCACCTCTGCTGGGAAGGCCTTCCTCCCCCTCCAGTGTCCTTTTTAGACTTGTGCTTCTATCATTTAAAACTGCACGTATTTATATTGCTAAAATATAGTAACATACTTCTCTATTCTGGCTGAGGTAGTACATTTAGATTTGATCAGTCTATTTTCATTAAATTTTTAGAAATTTAGAGGAATGCAAAAACGATTTGAAGCAGGCATCAGGGACCCATACATCTGAACAGGCTCTATTTCTTTTCTTTCTTTTTTTTAAAAGTATTTATTGGAGTATAGTTGATTTACAATGTTGTGTTACTTTCTGCTGTACAGCAAAGCGAATTAGCTATACATATACATATATCTACTCTTTTTTCAATTCTTTTCCCATATAGGTCATTACAGAGCACTGAGAACAGTTCCCTGTGCTATACAGTAAGTAGGCCCTTATTAGTTATCTATTTTATATATAGTAGTGTGTATATGTCAATCCCAGTCTCCCAATTTATCTACTCCCAATTTATCTTTCCCCCCACTTCCCCCCTGGTGTCCATAAATTTATTTTCTACATCTGTGAGTCTATTTCTGTTTTGTAAATAGTGTTCATTTGTACCATTTTTTTAGATTCCACATATAAGCAATAACTGCCATTCTGTTCTCCAGATTGGTTGTACTAATTTACATTCTCACCAACAGTGTAGGAAGGTTCCCTTTTCTCCACACCTTCTCCAGCATTTATTGTTTGTAGATTTTTTGATGATGGCTATTCTGACTGGTGTGAGGTATCACCTCACTGTAGTTTTGATTTGCATTTCTCTAATAATTAGTGATGTTGAGCATCTTTTCATGTGCTTTTTGGCCATCTGCATGTCTTCTTTGGAGAAATGTCTATTTAAATCTTCTGTCCATTTTTTGATTGGGTTGTTTGTTTTTTTGATATTGATCTGCATGAGCTGTTTGTATGTTTTGGAGATTAATTCCTTGTTGTTTGCCTCATTTGCAAATATTTTCTCCCATTCTGTGGGTTGTCTTTTTGTTCTGTTTATGGTTTCCTT
>NC_041219.1:91127130-91140571 GCF_002837175.3 Physeter macrocephalus
TTTGTTCTTTTTTATGGTTGAGTAATAGTCCATCGTATATATGTATCACATCTTCTTTATCCATCTCTATGTCGATGGACATTTAGGCTGCTTCCATGTCCTGGCTATTGTTAAAAGTGCTGCAATGAACTTTGGGGTGCATGTATCTTTTCGAATTATTGTTTTCTCTGGATACATGTCCAGGAGTGGGATTGAAGGATCATATGGTAGTTCTATTTTTAGTTTTTTAAGAAACTGCCATTCTGTTCTCCAGATTGGTTGTACTAATTTACATTCTCACCAACAGTGTAGGAAGGTTCCCTTTTCTCCACACCTTCTCCAGCATTTATTGTTTGTAGATTTTTTGATGATGGCTATTCTGACTGGTGTGAGGTATCACCTCACTGTAGTTTTGATTTGCATTTCTCTAATAATTAGTGATGTTGAGCATCTTTTCATGTGCTTTTTTGGCCATCTGTATGTCTTCTTTGAAGAAATGTCTATTTAAATCTTCTGTCCATTTTTTGATTGGGTTGTTTGTTTTTTTGATATTGATCTGCATGAGCTGTTTGTATGTTTTGGAGATTAATTCCTTGTTGTTTGCCTCATTTGCAAATATTTTCTCCCATTCTGTGGGTTGTCTTTTTGTTCTGTTTATGGTTTCCTTCGCTGTGCAAAAGCTTTGAAGTTTAATTAGATCCCATTTGTTTATTTTTGTTTTTATTTTCATTACTCTAGGAGGTGGATCAAAAAAGATCTTGTTGTGATTTATGTCAGAGTGTTCTGCCTATGTTTTCCTCTAAGAGTTTTATAGTGTCCAGCCTTACATTTAGGTCTTTAATGAATTTTGAGTTTATTTTTGTGTATGATGTTAGGGAGTGTTCTAATTTCATTCTTTTACATGTAGCTGTCCAGTTTTCCCAGCACCACTTATTGAAGAGACTGACTTTTTTCCGTTGTATATTCTTACCTCCTTTGTCATAGATAGGGGACCATAGGTGGGTGGGTTTATCTCTGGACTTTCTATCCTAAACAGGCTCTATTTCTTACTAGTTCTGTCATCTGAGGCCAAACTGTTCCCTTCTCTCCACCTCATCTGTGGGAATAAATTATTTCTTCATAGGGTGATGATGAATCACCATTGAAACAATGGGCCTAAAAGTTCTTTGTAAAGAGTAAATTCTCATAAATAAGACAAGGTATTCTTAGTTCTTGGGGGAAAAACTTTTATTCTTATTTTCTTATCACCAAATCAATACTAGTTCACATCATTATTATTGACATCCATGACAATAAGAAAAAAAAACCTGTAATCTTTTCATGCAGAAATAGCAGTTAACACTTTAATATAGATCCTTTGAGACCTTTTATTAAAATGAAAGGTGCTCTTGTTATTGTAATTATAATTTTGTAAAAACAGATGCTGAAGAGGTGGAGAAAGGGGAGAATTTGAGGGCAGTATGTTGACCATGTGGGAGAGGGTGCTGAGAGCAGACAGTGGACACATCCTCCTTTCAGAAGCCTCCACTCTGGCAGTGAGTTGAATAATCAGATAAAGCAGTTAGTTAAAGCAGGGAAACAGTGAAAATGGAAATCACTTTGAATATTTTACTAAAGTGAAACACTTTTTTTTAAAAAAGTAAAACATAAAATATAACTTCATTTGACAATACTTTGAAGGGACGAGGCCTCTTCTTTAAGTATGTGACAGCTGATGGGAGTCCTGTGTGGATTTTTTAAAAGGTACAAGTTGACACAAGGTCACTGGTTTCCAGTTCCAACATCTTTAAAGTAGGGAGAGAACTCAGAAAGAGTTGGGAATCAATGTGAGTTCAGAATTCTTCTAGATTGAACAAAATTTCCCAAATTTTTTACATTTGTCTGGCCCACGTCAAACTAAGATTTTGCTTTTGGGGCTTCCCTGGTGGCGCAGTGGTTGAGAATCCGCCTGCCGATGCAGGAGACACGGGTTCGTGCCCCGGTCCGGGAAGATCCCACATGCCGCGGAGTGGCTAGGCCCATGAGCCATGGCCGCTGAGCCTGTGCGTCCAGAGCCTGTGCTCTGCAACAGGAGAGGCAAAAACAGTGGGAGGCCCGCATACCGAAAAAAAAAAAAAAAAAAAAAAAAAAAAAAAAAGATTTTGCTTTTGATTTGTTTTTTAAAGTATTGATACTTTCTTGTTACTATTTATTAGAGAATTCAGTTTGGATTTTACACAATAACAGTCCTTTTCCTTTCCATATTTCCTTTACATAGTTACAAAAACAAGTACAACCGGCCAAACCAGTTTGTGGACAACCATATCTGCCTCTTGGTGAACCTAAACCGTGGGGGCAGAAGTGGCCCAGTGACCCTGAGTCCTGCCCGTGGACACAAGCATTCGCTCTGCCATCAGAGAGAAGGTTTAACTGAGAGCAAGGCACACATCGGTCAACCCAGCTTTGAAGGTTTCTGATACACTGTAAATACAGAAAAATGATATTGTCCAGGAGGATGCTTTTGCTACAAGTAACATAAACCTGGACTCAAGCTGTTTTTTTAGAAATAAGGAGATTAATTATCTCAAATAACAGGCAGGTTAGAAGTAAGATGGGTTTCAAGGCTGGTGGATTCAGGGAGTTCACAGTGACATGGAGGTCCCACATTATTCCCACTTCCCCACACTGCTATTCACAACATCAGCTTCATCTTGAAACTGTGGCCAACAGCTGGGGACTCAGGTTTCCTCTCTCTTATTAAGTGGGAGTGAGGAACAACAGGCATCCACCCAGGAATTGGGTCCTTCCCCTCCACCTGACTGGCCCAACTTGGGCCCCATGACCACCCCAGACTTCCTAATAACCATCATCAGAGGAGTGGCATGTGCTGGTTGGTTTGAACGCCAGCATCCATTCCTGGAGCTGCAGATAAGTTCAGTTTCCCATTTCTGTGAATCCCAGGAGCTGCATGAACACCTGAACAAAACTGGATTCTATTCAATGTCATATGTGTAGATTTACCTTTTTTCATTTAATAGTTGCACAATATTCTATTGTATGAACAGTTTATTTAATCATAGTATATTTCAACAACAGTGCCTGAAACATAGAAAGTTCTCCACAAGTACTTGTTATTATTATTTATAAACATACAAATATATCCATATTTCCTAATTTATACTTTCTCTTTCCTAAAACTTTGTGTTTTCTCTTCTTAATTTAATGTAAAAATTTCTAGAACTATGTGTATTTGAAAGAATAAACTTTAGCTTTCATTTATCAAGTCAAAAGAAACCCCCAAAAAACCCCCCCAAAACACCTGGTTTCTATGACAGAAGAGGAAAGAGAAAAGGACGCTGGCAGAGATGTAGTCACTCCTACAGGAAGCTTTCCTACTTCACAGTGTGGCCTCAGGCCAGCTCTGTTCCCTCAGAAACCAGGAATGTACATCCCTGAAGCATCTGTGCTCCTGGTCAAAAGTCCTCCCATGGTATCATCCACCATTAGCTATTCCGAGCAGCTAAAAGCGACAAAAAGAAAGCGTAGAAACTGGTCTCACTGTAACTCACGACCACAAACCAGGATGGCTTTCCCAGTGCTGGCCACCTGCCTACATACCCCTTGGTGGTTCACCGTCCCCTCGACAGGAAGCTGTTCACAGCTCCTCACCGCTCAAACCCCAACACCTGCCTCCTCTTCTCCTCATATCCTGCTGACGCCATTTTCTCAGACTTCACTGTGCGAATAGCAGCTGCCAGACTGTTCCTGTGATCAACTGTCCCATCCGGCCTCTGGCCGGTGCTCTGCCTGCACTGTGGTCACAGTAGGTGACCCGGCCCCTCTCCCTCCATCTGTGCTCCGGTCCCCTCCCCATCCCCCTTCTCAGGCCATCAGCCCCTCTCTCCAACTCTCTGGGCTCACAAAGGTGACAGAAGCTCGCCTGTTCAAAACAAAGCCCAAAACCTCTTCCTCGACCTTCTCCTTCCTGCTCATGCCTTGCTTCTTTTTCCCACAAAGAAACCTCTTTAAAGTGTTGTCTAGAATCGCTGTCTGTGCCCTCTCAGTCCTCATCGCCTCAACTCGCCAACCTTGAGCTTTTCACCCCATCGTCAGGCCCCTGAAATGGCTCTAATCCAAGTAATCAAAGGCCTCCCTTTTGCCAAATCCAGGCGCCTGCTGCTTTTGTCTGACTTGACCCCTCAGCACTTTCTTCAACCCCTCATGTTCTTCTCTTGGCTTCTAGAGCACACTCTCTCCCAGGTGGATTTTTGGGTGGATTTACCTGCTATATCACTCGTGTCTCCCACTGTCCTCTCCGGGCACGTCTGAGCTTGATTTGGACCCTTATTCTTTTCTCCTTCCTTCCTCTCCTCTCCTCTTCCTTCCCTTCCTCCCCCTCTATCGCCTTCCATGTGCATGGGCCCCAACGTACTTTTCTACCCCCTGTTTAAACATTCGTTGGCCGGTGAGGTGATGGTCAGGCCTGGAGCTCTGGCCTGGTGGCGCCCACTGGCTGCTTGCACCCTTTACTTGGACGTCTCATAGCATCTCCAACTCAACATGCACCAAACAGAACGTTTGTTTCCTCCGCATCCTCTATCCCTCAGACCTGTTTCTCCTCTAATCATCACCCACTTAGTGAGTGACACGACCATCTACTCGGCTGCTACAGTCTAACTTGGGTGTCCTTCTTGGTTCCTCTTCTCCCATGCGAGGCCCTTCACATACTCCCTCAGGAATTCCTGTCATCTCTTCCCCAAGACAGCCTCAATCCAACGGCTTTTCTTCATCTCCAACTCCAATCATCTCATTGAACTACAGTGATCATCTGATGCTGCCTCTATTCTTGCTGTCTGCACAGAGGCCAGAGTAATCTTCTAAAAATATTAAATCATATCATCTCACTGCCGTGTATAAAACCCTTCAGTGGCTTCCTGTTGTGGACAGAACAAAATCTAGATACATTATCATGGCCTGGGAGGCCTTACCCAATCCTGTTTTTTTTTTCATTTTTTTTGGGGTACGCGGGCCTCTCACTGTTGCGGCCTCTCTCGTTGTGGAGCACAGGCTCCGGACGCACAGGCTCAGCGACCATGGCTCACGGGCCCAGCCGCTCCACGGCATGTGGGATCTTCCCGGACTGGGGCACGAACCCGTGTCCCCTGCATCAGCAGGCAGATTCTCAACCACTGCGCCACCAGGGAAGCCCCGCAATCCTGTTTTGACCTGTCTCTGTCTGATCTCATCTGGTGAAACTCAGCTCTAGGCACCCAGACCATTTTCTTGCCCGTGAAAATGCAGACTCGCTCCCACCCAGGGCCTTTCAACTTGCTCTGCTCCCTGACTTGTGCTTGATTGGCTCTTTCCTGTCACTCAGGTCTCAGCTTAAAGGTCCTCTTCACAGAGGCCTTCCCTGATCAGGCAGTCTAAATTAGCCCTTTGTCCCCCATCACTCTCTACCCTTAACCTTGTTCTATTTTTGTTCTTGAATGCATTGCTATTGAAGTTATCTGTTCAATTATTTGTTTGGTTTTCTGTGTCTTTCCCATTCATACTAGACTATCACCACCAGAAAGCAGGACACTTTGTCTTATTTACTATTGTGGCCTCCACACCTAGAACAATAGTAGGAACAAATAATAATAGGAATTTAATGAATGAATAACTCTGTTTGCCTGACTTACATCCTACTTTCCAAAAGGAATAACCTCCTGGGAATGGTCAACAGAGGTCACAGGACAAGTAGCCCATTCTTCTTTCAGTTACCACTTAATTTATTTAGCAAGTAGTTATTGCCAGGTTGTGTGCCAAGCACTGGAGGAAAGCAGATAAAGAAAAACTAAAACCTAACTTCAGGAGCTCACAGGTTAGGGGGTGGGGGCAGAAGGTTGCAGTTTGACAACTACAATGAGAGAAGGAAGCAAAGGATGGTATTGGAACTCAAGGGGAGCACCTAACCCAGAAAATTGAGGTCAAGGAAGGCTTCCTGGAAGAGGTGATATCTCAGGTGAGTCTTAAGGATAGAGTCAGCCAGGTGAAGAAGTGATGGAAGGTGGGAATGAACACTCTAGCAGAGGGGGCAATAGAGGAACAGAAACCTTGGGAAGCCATGGGGGAAGGGCAAGGAGTTTAGAAGGAATGGAAAATGAGTTCAAGGAGGGCCTGCAAAGGTACCAGATTGGACAGGTAAAGAGTCCATATCATAAGAGACGTTGCCACAACAACCACAATGGCGGACATTTATTGAGAGCTTGCTCTGCATTAGGCACTGAGTGAAGCACATCACATGTGTTATCTCATCTAATCCCCATGACAACCTTGTGAGGTAGGTGCTATCACTCCTCATTTTACTGATGGGGAATGTTAAGTCACTTTCCTGAGGACACAGAGAGTGAGTGGACTCAGCATGGAAGCCCATGGAACCATATTACAAATGCTTTCAAACACAAGCCCTGGATCTCTTGTGATATCTCTTAATTTCTCTCTGGTGCTTAGTTTCCTCATCAGTAGAATGGAGCTGATGGCAGTGCCCGACCACACAGAGGCTGTGAGGATTCAATGAGATAATTCATGTACCGAATCCAACTTAGTCTCTGCTCAGTAAATATGAGCTACTACAATTATTTTTGATTTTCTTTTTGGAAAGACTACAGTTTAAACCTGGGGATTTTTTCCTGGCAGTGGAATAGGACTTGACAGTTCCTGAACATTGTGGCTCTCTTCTTTCTTTATGATTGGTGACTAGTTTACTCATTGGTAACATATTTTGATTATCTAACTTTATTTCTTTTTTTCTTCTTTTTTTTGGTATTTGCTAATATCTTTTTAGATCCAGATTGACAGGTGAAAATATAGAATTGATATTTGTATGAAAGAATTAATGGTTTAAATTTTTGGTTTTTTATAATAAAGTAATGAATGCACAAGTTAAAAAAATTGTAACAATACAGTAGAGTATAACATGAAATGTAAAAGCTTACCTCTATACATACACCCTCACATATAATTATAGCTGAACATAATTATAGCTATTATTTCTCTTTCCCCAGAAATTTGTATGTATATATGTACATGTATGTAAATATATGTGTAAAAATATAACCCTTGGAATTTTCATTTATAATACTGTATTCTACCTTATTTTTTCACTTAAAATAACTTAGTTTTGATGTTTTTTATTATTAATTCAGATAACTGTACTGATTCTTCTGAACAGCTATGTAGTATTCCATTTTATGGGGCTACTGTAGTTTATTTAATCTTCTTTTGATGGGCATTTAAATTTCATCTAGTTTTTTACTATTACAAGCAATATTATTATGCTATCTCTGTACTGTATATATTTGCCTCCTTGTGCAAATGTTTCTGTGGGAAAAATTCCTAGAAGGGAAATTGCTAAGTTAAAGAGAATATACTTTTAAAATTTTAATAGTTATTGCCAAATTTCTTTCCAAAGAAGTTGTAGCAATTTACATTCCATTAACAATTGTGAGAGTTCATGTTTCCCATACCCTTGAGTATGAGCAAAGTTTTATTTTTGCCAATTGAGTAAGTGGAAAATGGTATCTTATTTCAACTTACATTTTTTTGATTATTTAAAAAGCTAGAAAAACTTTTTAATATGTTTACTGTCTATTTGCTTTCTTTGACGCACACCCTCTATGTTTAGACTATTTTTCCATTTAATTGTTCATTTTTTTCTTGCTAATTCTTAGATCACTTTGTATATTAAAGAAATTAACCCCCTTCCTGTTATAGAAATTGAAACATTTCTCTTTCTATCCTGTGGTTTATCACTTGACTTTGTGTATGGTATTCTTTGTCTTGCAGAAGCTTTAACTTTCGTGTAAATTTGTCAATCTTGTCTTATATGACTCTTGACCTTCTCCAGTTCAAAGTTATGAAAAAAACATTACCAATGATTTTTCTATTGTTGATATTATTTGTTTTACATCAAGTTATTGATCTACCGAGATATTATTTGGGTGTAAGAAGTGAGGTACTTTTTTCCTAATGTCTTGTTTGTCACAACAACATTTCTGAATTATTCATATTCTCCCACTGACCTAAAATACTAGCATATTTATATTCTAAATTCTCAAATGTATTCGAGTCTATCTGTGGGATCTCTCTTCTCCACTAACATCTTTGTTATTTCCTGTACTTTCTCTGTAATGTCTTTCTCAATTTCCTATAATTTCTCTACCTATAAAATGTCTTAATGTTGGGTAAAATTAGTTCTCTCTCATTTTTCTGTTTACAGTTGTACTGGCTATTCTCACTCCTTTATTATTCCACATTAGCTTTGTATCATTTTGTCAGATTCTCCAAAAAATCCTACTAGTATTTGGATAGGAATTACAGTTGCTTCAGGGAAAGTAAGCTATGTTGTTTCATTTACCCCATCTTCTTTTATGTTCCTGTATTAATCAGGATAGGATTGACCATGCCACAAGAATAGTGAAATCTCTAAATCTCAGTGGATTAATTCTACAAAAGTTTGTTTCTCATACAAACTCCAATGCACTGCTCTCCAGGATAGGATCCTCCACTGTCTGTCCAAGCTATTTTGATCTTATAGCTTTGCTCTCTCAACACGAGGTCTCCATGGACTGTGGAAGAGATTTAATGCTCAAAAATTATCCATGTTCTCCCTCGAATTTCCAGCCCTCTTGTAGTCAGGTGGGGCTATAAGACTGCTTCTGGCCAATGGGAAAAGCTGATGTGAATTTTCTGTGTGACCTCTTCCCTTGTCGGTCAATTGCTGAGGCCATGAATTGATGTGACAGAGCCCAAGACAGACACCTTCTCAATAACTGAGTCACTTCATGGGAGGCAGCTGCTCTGTCACCTGGCTCACATCAGACCTGGTGTGCATATGAAATAACCTTTATTGTATTAAGGTCACTGAGACTCTCAGGGTAAATTGCTACTGCAATAAAACAAACAAACAAACAAACAAACAAACAAAAACCCCTGACCAATACAAAAATTGGTACCAAAAGTGATATGCTGCTGAAAAAAAACCCTTAAAATATTGGCTTAGCAAGCAGTGGTAACAATGAGGAAACAATGGGAAGAAGGCAAAACATTTGGTAAAGGTGTTACTTGTGATTACCTTGAAGGCAGATAATTTACCTATTGAACTTGCAATTCAGGGGGAAGATGTCAGAAAACAGAACTTTAGTTCTATATGTTGTTGCTACTGTTTGTGTTTGGAGAAGTATTGAAAGAGAAAAAGAGACAGACAAAGAGACAGAGAGAGACAGAAAGAGTTGGGATAGGTTGGTGACACAAAAGCAAAGGCATAAAGCTCATATCAAAGTCCCTCAAAGAGAATACTGAATATGGTTCCTTGCTCATGGAAATGTCTGGAAGCAGATGGACTGGGTCTACTGTATGTTTGAGAGAGTTGTGAAGTAGTGACAAAGAAGCCATGAGCCTGGTCTAAAAAGCCTGAGGCCCCAACCTCCATTCTGGGGCAGGAAGTAGGCTATGAACGCTCTACAGCTCTGTGGCAAGGCAACACCCACAATACCCACTTCAGGTGTGACTGAGAAGGCAATAGAACAGAAGGACTTCTCAGAGGAAGTCAAGCTGCCAAGAAGCTCTGGGACTGCCCCACACCCTGGAAATTGGCCCCAGAAGTCAAGTCTGTACCCATGGCCCTGTCACCTGTCAGAGTTGCTTGAACCAGTGTAAGGCAGTTGTCTTAAATTTGACTCATCAGGTTCAATTGGATATTTGAGGCTGGGACTGCCCTGTGCCTATTAGTCTGAGTTGTTTTCTTGTTCTGTGGTAATAAGAACTAAGGGTATTATGGGGGTGGCCACCTCTCATGCATCAAGGTGCCGAGAATTCTGTAGCGATCTTTTTTTTAAAGAAAAGAAAAAAAATGCTTCTTGTGCAGAAGCAGAGATAAGAAACCATATTTATAGGGAGAGAAGGGAAAGAGAGAGAGAGAGAAATATGCTTCTGCTTGAGTCCCTGGGAGTTTCTAGTCCCCCTGGCTACCCCTGGTTCAAGTCCCTTTGAGGACCAGCTGCATTCCTGAGGGTTCCAGAAGACATCCCTGTTCTTCTCTGAGTTTGATTGAATTGGTTTTTATTTCTTAAAATCAAAACAAACTTGACTGAGGAAGTCCCCAAACCTTATCACAGCAAAACATCTCCAGGAAGGGACCTCCCCTTCCTTCCTGCTGTGTAGGTTATGGTTGTGGTCACAGCCATGGCAATGAGATTTCTCAGCATGGTCAGATTTCAAAGTCATTATGAGGGAAGAAGAGTAGCTGGGAAATTGGCTTATGCTTCCATCCACATCAACACTGGCCAATTTTCAGGATTACCTATTTAGTAACGACATTGAAGAACAATAATATTAAAATGAAATATAATGACTCCAGTTTTTCTTGGAAGAAGCTACTCTTTATTTCTGTTATCAATTTACTCTTTTGCTCTCTGGAAATGTTCTTTCCTACCATCTGCTTTCTTCTCACACCAGCAACATCCCCTCTCCTTTCTCACTCTCAGTTGATGACCTCACTTCCTTTTCCACTGAGACAAAAAATAGCCAGAAGACAATGGTCTTATCCATCCAGCACCAAATCTGCCAAATAACCAGCAACTGTATGCATTTACTCTGCACCCTCTGCCCCGCTCCAGTACTAGCCTATAGAGATTTCTGCGATGACAGAAATGTCATGTCTCTGTCTCTGTTCAATGCAGTAGCCACTAGCCACACGTGGCTATTAAGCACTTGAAATGCAGCATGCAACAAGGAACTGAATTTTACATTTTATTGAATTTTAATTAATTTAAGTTTAAATAGCAACATGTGGCTAGTGACTGCTGTGTAAGACAGTGCAGGTATGGAGAACTCCTTAGAAGTGTTTTGCTATAAAGGGAAAAAAGAAGTGGGATGGATAGTCACAAGGGATGGGGGTCAAAGCAGCATTTTTTAAAAAGGTAGATAAGTGATATTTTGGCATGGCTGGTGGGAATGATCCAGGAGAGACAGAAAAAAGGATGAAGCAGGAGAAGGAAGGGTCAATGAAATAAAGTTGTTCCTAGTTAGGAGCAGGCCATTGTGTATGGCTGCAGTGTCTCATATGGCAGCCACTAGGCATAATTAATTAGAACTTAATAAAATGTAAAATTTAGTTCTCAGTCACACTAGTCACATTTCAAGTAACTTCCATATTGATGTACTTTCCGTCATTGAAAAAGTTCTATTAGACAGTGCTACTCTATACTTCATCTTCACTTCTTACTATCATTCTTTTTTTAATTAAAAATTTTAATATCAAATTTATACGTGTGCATAGTTTAGAGAGCCCAAAGGCTCTGCAACTGCTTTTTCATTCCTTTCCACATTTTCTACTCTCCAAGCAATCGTGTTCAGTTCTTTCAGTTTTTTAAAGAATATATGTGTCACTTGTGAGAGTACCAGAATCACAACTAACTGCTGAACAGTCATTGACAGGAAGACACTGGAACTCAACAAAAAAGATACCCTACATCCAAAGACAAAAGAAAAGCCACAATGAGATGGCAGGAGGGGCTCAATCACAATAAAATCAAACCCCGTAACCACTGGGTGGGTGACTCACAAACTAGAGAATAATTATACCACAGAAGTCCACCCTCTGGAGTGAAGGTTCTGAGCCCCATGTCAGGCTTCCCAAACTGGGGGTCTGGTAATGGGAGGTAGGGAATTCCCAGAGAATCAGACTTTGAAGGCTAGATGGAGTTGATTGCAGGACTTCAACAGGACTGGGGGAAACAGAGACTCCACTGTTGGAGGGCACACACAAAATAGTGTAGTGTGCACATCAGGACCAAGGGGGAAGTAGCAGTGACCCCATAGGACACTGAACCAGACCTACCTGATAGTGTTGGAGGCTCTCCTGCAGAGGCGGGGGGGTGGCTGTGGCCCACTGTGGGGACAAGGACACTGGCAGCAGAAGTTCTGGGAAGTACTCCTTGGTGTGAGCCCTCCTTGAGTCTGCCATTAGCCTCACCAAAGAGCCTTTAGCCTCCAGTTCTGGGTCACCTCAAGAAAACCAACAGGGAGGGAACTCAGCCCCACCCATCAGCAGACAAGTGGATTACAGTTTTACTGAGCTCTGCCCACCAGAGCAACACCCAGCTCTACCCACCACCAGGCCCTTCCATCAGGAAGCTTGCACTAGCTTCTTACATAGCCTCATCCACCAGAGGGCAGACAGCAGAAGCAAGAAGAAATACAATAGTGCAGCCTGTGGAATGAAAAACCACATTCACAGAAAGACAGAAAAAATGAAAAGGCAGAGGACTATGTCCCAGATGAAGGAACAGAAAAACAACTAAATGAAGTGGAGATAGGCAACCTTCCAGAAAAAGAATTCAGAATAATGATAGTGAAGATGATCCAGGAGCTCGGAAAAAGAATGGAGGCAAAGATTGAGAAGATGCGTGAAATGTTTAACAAAGACCTAGAAGAATTAAAGAACAAAAAAACAGAGATGACCAGTACAATAACTGAAATGAAAACTACACTAGAGGGAATCAAAAGCAGAATAACTGAGGCAGAAGAATGGATAAGTGACCTGGAAGACAGAAGGGTGGAAATCACTGTTGCAGAACAGAATAAAGAAAAATGAATGAAAAGAAATGAAGACAGAGTAAGAGACCACTGGGACAACATTAAATGCACCAACATTCACATTATAAGGGTCCCAGAAGGAGAAGAGAGAGAGAAAGGACCTGAGAAAATATTTGAAAAGATTATAGTAGAAAACTTTCCTAACATGGGAAAGGAAATAGCCACCCAAGTTCAGGAAATGCAGAGTCCCAGGCAGGACAAACCCAAGAAGCAACACACTGAGACACATGGTAATCAAATTGGCAAAAATTAAAGACAAAGAAAAATTATTAAAAGCAACAAGGGAAAAACAACAAATAACATACAAGGGAATCCCATAAAGTTAACAGCTGATTTCTCAGCAGAAACTTTACAAGTCAGAAGGGAGTGGCATGATATATTTAAAGTGATGGAATAACTTACAACCAAGATTACTCTACCTGGCAATGATCTCATTCAGATTTGATGGAAAAGTCAAAAGCTTTACAGACAAGCAAAAGTTAAGAGAATTCAGCATCACCAAACCAGCTGTACGACAAATGCTAAAGGAACTTCTCTAAGTGGGAAAAACAAGAGAAGAAAAGGACCTACAAAAACAAACCCAAAACAATAAAGAAAATGGTCATAGGAACAAACATATCGATAATTACCTTAAATGTGAATGGATTAAATGGTCCAACCAAAAGACACAGGTTCACTGAATGGATACAAAAACAAGACCCATATATATGCTGCCTATAAGAGACCCACTTCAGACCTAGGGATACAAAAAGACTGAAAGTGAGGGGATGGAAAAAGATATTCCATGCAAATGGAAATCAAAAGAAAGCTGGAGTAGCAATACTCATATCAGATAAAATAG
>NC_041219.1:91140910-91142863 GCF_002837175.3 Physeter macrocephalus
ACGTAAAAAACACAAACACATGGAGGCTAAACAATACATTACTAAATAACCAAGAGATCACTGGAGAAATCAAAGAGGAAATCAAAAAATACCTAGAGACAAATGACAACAAAAACACGATGATCCAAAGCCAATGGGTTGCAGCAAAAGCAGTTCTAAGAGGGAAGTTTATAGCAATACAATCTTACCTCAAGAAACAAGAAAAATCTCAAATAAACAGTCTAATCCTACATGTAAAGGAACTAGTGAAAGAAGAACAAAGAAAACCCAAAGTTAATAGAAGGAAAGAAATCATAAATATCAGAGCCAAAATAAATGAAATAGAAACAAAGAAAACAATAGCAAAGATCAATAAAGCTAAAAGCTGTTTCTTTGAGAAGATAAACAAAATTGATAAACCTTTACGCTGACTCATCAAGAAAAAGAGGGAACAGACTCAAATCAATAAAATTAGAGGAGCAGAGTCAAGATGGCAGACTAAGAGGATGCGGAATTTGTGTCTCTGCACAACTAGGGCACCTACCAGGCACTGGTGGGGACCACGAACACCTAAGGGGATGGAAGGAACCCCCAGTGACAGGGTAGGATGTGGGATGTGGGGGGAAGTGAGGGGGGAGGAGAAGTGGAGGTGGGATGGAACTGGCACCCCTGAGGCGTGGCTGGGGGTGGGGAAGGGATACCACACCCAAAGGGGGAAATTGGGGGACCATTGTGAAGGCCAAGGATCAAAAGCGAGCATGGCCAGGTTTCCCCTGCCCATTGGGCCCCTGGGAACCTGTTGAGATCCCGGGCCTGATCCTCTGCCCACTGGAGGCCCCCTCAAGCCCTGCGGATCCTGAGGGAGTGGGAGGGAGGGAAGGGGGAGCAAAAGTAAAGGCCAGACCTCCAGTACTGGCACCCCGAGGGGTGGCTGGGGGAGGGGAGGAGTTCCTACACCCTGTGTGACCCACACATGGTTAGGGGTCCAGTGGGGATGGGGAGACCCTGGGGAAGACCCTGGGGGAGATGGGGCAGGTGCAGAGGAACAGAAGGGAATGTGGCCAGTGCTTTCCCTGTGCACTTAAGCACCAGGGAGCCTGTTGGGCTCCTGAGCCTAATCTTCTGCCCTCGGAGCCTCCCTCCTGCCATGCAGAGCCCAAGCCCCGCCCCTACACCCCACCAATGGCCCTACCTCTATACTTAGAGACCCCTCTGAGACCCCCTCCAACTGCGCTGAGCCTAAACCCTACCCACACAACCTCACCCAGGGCCTTACCTCCAAACTCCAGAACTCCACACTCCGGAGGCCCCCCTTTGGACATGCTGCCTCTCTGCTTCTGGGCCGGTCCTAAGCAGAGGCCCTGTCCCACACTTGAACATCGCCCCACCTAGACCCCACCCACAAGGCCTTTTCTGGTTGCATGGGTCCTGAGCCTAGGCCCTGCCACATGCTCAAACATCACCCACCAGCCTAGGTCCCAACTCACCTTAAACCCCACCCCTGCCTAAGCTCCACCTTGGCCTAAACTCCAACCCCCATAGCCAAGCCTTTTCTTTTTCTTTTTTTCATTTTTTTCTTTTTATTTTTTTCCACTTTTAGATTGGGGTTCTGTTTTACCCTGTTGTTGATTCATTGTTGTTTATTCATTTATATTTTTAATTTTTCTAATAAATCTTTTATATTTCTAATTTTATTTTATCTTTATACTTTGTTATTGTTCTGCTTCTTTTGGTTTGTTCCCCCCCCCCACCTTTTTTTTCTTTTTCCATTGTGGTTTTGTTTTATCTTGTTGCAGTTGTTTCAATAATATCTTTATTTTTCCTAATATATTTTTTATCTTTCTAATTTTATTTTGTATTTTATTCTTTGTTATGGTACTGCTTCTTTTTTTCTTTTCTTTTCTTTTTTTTTTTTTTTTTTTTTTGTGGTATGAGGGCCTCTCACTGTTGTGGCCTCTCCCGTTGCGGAGCACA
>NC_041219.1:91142873-91146627 GCF_002837175.3 Physeter macrocephalus
CGGAGCACAGGCTCTGGATGTGCAGGCTCAGAGGCCATGGCTCACAGGCCCAGCCACTCCGCGGCATGTGGGATCGTCCCGGACCGGGGCACAAACCCGTGTCCCCTGCATTGGCAGGTGGATTCTCAACCACTGCGCCACCAGGGAAGCCTCTTTTTTTCTTTTCTTTTCTTTTTTTTTTTCCCTCACCGTGCAGCTTGAGGGATCTTGGTTCCCAGGCTGCAGGTCAGGCCCAAGCTCCTGTGGTGGGAGCTCCAAGTCCAAACTGCTGGGCTAACAGAGAACTTCAGACCCCAGGGACTATTAATTGGAGTGAGGCCTCCCAGAGGTCCTCATCACGGCACCAAGACCCAACTCTATCCAACTGCCTGCAAACTCCAGTGCTGGACGTCACAGGCCAAACAATCAATAAGACAGGAATACAGCACCACCAATCAAAAAACAAGAAAAAAAGAAAAGAAACAACAAAAAATATGTTACAGACTAAGGAACAAGGTAAAAACCTACAAGACCAAATAAATGAAGATGAAATAGGCAAACTACCTGAAAAAGAATTCAGAGTAATGATAATAAAGATGATCCAAAATCTCAGAAAACAGAATGGAGAAAATACAAGAAACGTTTTACAAGGATCTAGAAGAACTAAAGAGAAAACAAACAGTGATGAAAAACACAATAACTGAAATTAAAAATACTCTAGAAGGAATCAATAGCAGAATAACTGAGGCAGAAGAACGGATAAGTGAGCTGGAAGATAAAATGGTAGAAATAACTGTCAGGGAGCAGAAGAAAGAAAAAAGAATGGAAAGAATGAAGGACAGTCTCAGAGACCTCTGGGACAACATTAAGCACATCAACATTCAAATTATAGGGGTCCCAGAAGAAGAAGAGAAAAAGAAAGGGACTGAGAAAATATTTGAAGAGATTACAGTCAAAAACTTCCCTAACATGCTAAAGGAAATAGTCAAGTCCAGGAAGCACAGAGAGTCCCATACAGGGTAAATCCAAGCAGAAACACGCCAAGACACATATTAAATCAAACTAAAAAATACACACACACACAAAATTAAAAGCAGCAAGGGAAAAGCAACAAATAATATACAAGGGAATCCTCATAAGCTTAATAGCTGATCTTTCAGCAGAAACTCTGCAAGCCAGAAGGGAGTGACAGGACATGTTTTAAATGGTGAAAGGGAAAAACCTCCAACCAAGATTACTCTACTCGGGAAGGATCTCATTCAGATTCAATGGAGAAATCAAAAGCTTTACAGACAAGCAAAAGCTATGAGAATTCAGCACCACCAAACCAGCTTTACAACAAATGCTAAAGGAACTTCTCTAAGCGGGAAACACAAGAGAAGAAAAAGACCCACAAAAAACAAACCCAAATCAATTAAGAAAGTGGTACTAGGTACATAAATATCAACAATCACCTTGAATGTAAATGGATTACATGCTCCAACCAAAAGACACAGACCGACTGAATGGTTACAGAAACAAGACACTTATAAATTCTGTCTACAGGAAACCCACTTCAGACCTAGGGACACATACAGACTGAAAGTGGTTTTAAATGGTGAAAGGGAAAAACCTCCAACCAAGATTACTCTACTCGGGAAGGATCTCATTCAGATTCAATGGAGAAATCAAAAGCTTTACAGACAAGCAATACTCATATCAGATAAAGTAGACTTTAAAATAAAGACTGTTAGAAGAGATAAGAAAGGACACTATGTAAAGATCAGGGATCAATCCAAGAAGAAAACATAACAATTGTAAATATTTATGCACCCAACATAGAAGCACCTCAATACATATGGCAAATGCTAACAGCCATAAAAGGATAAATAAACAGTAACACAATAATAGTGGAGGACTTTAACACCCCACTTACAGCAATAGACAGATCACCCAGACAGAAAATTAATAAGGAAACACAAGCTTTAAATGACACAATAGAACAGATAGACGTAATTGATATTTTTAGGACATTCCACCTGAAAGCAGAAGGATACACTTCTTCTCAAGTGTACATGGAACATTCTCCAGAATAGATCACATCTTGGGTCACAAATCAAGCTTTGGAAAATTTAAGAAAATTGAAATCATATCAAGCATCTTTTCTGACCACAAGGCTCTGAGATTAGAAATCAATTATAGGAAAAAAAAAAAGCAAAAAACACAAATACATGGAGGCTAAAGAGTGCACTGCCTAATAACCAAGAGATCACTGAAGAAATCAAAGAGGAAATCAAAAAATACCTAGAAACAAATGACAATGAAAACACGATGATCCAAAGCCTATGGGGCGCAGCAAAAGCAGTTCTTAGAGGGAAGTTCATAGCAATTCAAGCTCACCTCAAGAAACAAGAAAAAATCTCAAATAAACAATCTAACCTGACACCTAAAGCAACTAGAAAAAGAAGAATAAAGAAAACCCAAAGTTAGTAGAAAGAAAGAAATCATAAAGATCAGAGCAGAAATAAATGAAATAGAAACAAAGAAAACAATACTAAAGATAAATAAAACTTAAAGCTGGTTCTTTGAGAAGATAAACAAAATTGATAAACTTTTAGCCAGACTCATCAAGAAGAAAAGGAAGAGGACAAAAATCAATAAAATTAGAAATAAAAAAGGAGAGATTACAACCGACACCACAGAAATACAAAAGATCATAAGAAACTACTATAAGCAACTATATGCCAATAAAATGGAAAAAACTAGAAGAAATGGACCAATTCTTGGAAAAGTACAACCTTCCAAGATTGAACCAGGAAGATTAGAATATATAAACAGACAAATCACAGGTAATGAAATTGAAACTGTAATTAAAAATCTTCCAACGAACAAAAGTCCAGGACCAGATGGCTTCACAGGCAAATTCTTTCAAACATTTAGAGAAGAGCTAGCAACCATCCATCTCAAAGTATTCCAAAAAATCTCAGAGGAAGGAACATTCCCAAACTCGTTCTACAAGGCCACCATCACCCTGATACCAAAACCAGACAAAGATGTGACAAAAAAAGAAAATTTTAGACCAATATCACTGATGAACATAGATGCAAAAATCCTCAGCAAAATACTAGCAAACGGAATTCAACACACATTAAAAGGATCATAAACCATGATCAAGTGGGATTTATCCCGGGGATGCAAAGATTCTTCAATATATGCAAATCAATCAATGTGATACACTATATTAACAAACTGAAGAAGAAAAACCACATGATCATGTCAATAGATGCAGAAAAAGCTTTTGACAAAATGCAACACCCATTAATGATAAAAACTCTCCAGAAAGTGGTCATAAAGGGAACATACCTCAACATAATAAAGGCCATATATGACAAACCCATAGCAAACATCATTCTCAATGATGAAAAACTGAAAGCATTTCCTCTAAGAACAGGAACAAGACAAGGATGTCCACTCTTGCCACTCTTATTCAACATAATTTTGGAAGTCCTAGCCACGGCAGTCAGAAAAGAAAATGAAATAAAAGGAATACAAATTGGAAAAGAATTAAAACTGTCACTGTTTGCAGATGACATGATACTATATATAGAGAATCCTAAAGATGCCACAGAAAACTACTAGAGCTAATCAATGAATTTGGTAAAGTTACAGGATACAAAATTAATGCACAGAAATCTCTTGCATTCCTATACACTGACCACGAAAGATCAGAAAGAGAAATTAAGGAAACAATCTCATTCACCATTGCAACAAAAAGAATAAAATACCGAGGAATAAA
>NC_041219.1:91146892-91148646 GCF_002837175.3 Physeter macrocephalus
CTCTGACATAAATCACAGCAAGATCTTTTTTTGATCCACCTCCTAGAATAATGGAAATAAAAACAAAAATAAACAAATGGGACCTACTGAAACTCAAAAGCTTTTGCAAAGCAAAGGAAACTGTAAACAAGACAAAAAGACAACCCTCAGAATGGGAGAAAATATTTTCGAACTAATCAACCGACGAAGGATTAATCTACAAAATATATAAATAGCTCATGCAGCTCAATATTAAAAAAACAAACAACCCAATCAAAAAATGGGCAGAAGACCTAAATAAACATTTCTCCAAAGAAGACATACAGGTAGCCAAGAGGCACATGAAAGAATGCTCAAAATCAGAAATTATTAGATTAATGCAAATCAAAGCTACAATGAGGTATCACCTCACATCAGTCAGAATGGCCATCATTGGATAATCTACAACCAACAAATGCTGGAAAGTGTGTGGAGAAAAGGGCACTCTCTTGCACTGTTGGTGAGAATGTAAATTGATACAGCCCCTATGGAGAACAGTATGGTGGTTCTTCAAAAAACTAAAAATAGAATTACCATATGACACAGCAATCCCACTCCTGGGCATATACCCAGAGAAAACCATAATTCAAAAAGACACATGCCCCCCATGTTCATTGCAGCACTATTTATAATAGCCAGGTCATGAAAGCAACCTAAATGCCCATCAACAGACGAGTGGATAAAGAAGATGTGTTACATACATACAATGGAATATTACTCAACCATGAAAAGGGACAAAATTGGGTCATTTGTAAAGACGTGGATACACCTAGAGACTGTCATACAGAGTGAAGTAAGTCAGAAAGAGAAAAACAAATATTGTATATTAACACATATACTTGGAATCTAGAAAAATAGTACCGATGAACCAGTGTGCAAGGTGGAAATAAAGACACAGATGTAGAGAATGAAAGTATGGGCACCAAGCAGGAAAAGTGGGGTCTGGTGGGGTGGAGGTGGGGGTGGGATGAATTGGGAGTTTGGGATTGACATATATACACTAATATGTATAAAATAGATAACTAATAAGAACCTGCTGTATTAAGAATTAAAAGAAAAAAAAGAATATATGTGTCTATAATTCTAAATTTTCTCATATGGTTTCTTCTTGATTCTTTTCCAAGGTTTGGGCATTATCATGATTCCTTTATGGAATATACTGATTTAGCATTTCCCATATTCCTCCTCCATCACATTGCACACATGTGTACACTTCCTGTTTCCCTATCTCCCAAAAGAATAAATTATTTTATGGTTAGATCAGTATTCAGTGTTTTCATTATTAAGAAATGCCACTATTCACAAGTGGTCCGTGTGATATAATATCATGATTACTTTTTCTTTCAGATCTTTTTGCTTTCCCTAGAGTTAATACTCTTTTTCTAAAATTTGCTTAGTTATGTCCACATTTATCAGGAGTTTGACCCCAGTCTCTTTCTCAGAAATGTAAATGTTCTTTCCATATGGTCAGACACATCAATTTCCTCTTCTTGGAGTCCCTTCTCCCCAAGTCTTCTGTCCTACACCATCTGTTCAGGTTACTCTCTGAGACTGCTGCTCAGTCAGCATCCTGGGTCTCCCATCACCATCCTGGGGATTCCCTTCTCCTTTTTCTTGACTTGGCTCCCCTGTTTCCTGGATATGCTGTCCCCTTTCTTCACATACTCACTCATTTTGCTATGCTCCAGCAGTAACCATGAAAAGGAAATGCTTGAGGACTTGTGTGTCTGAAAATG
>NC_041219.1:91149180-91166225 GCF_002837175.3 Physeter macrocephalus
GAAGATGTGTTACATACATACAATGGAATATTACTCAACCATGAAAAGGGACAAAATTGGGTCATTTGTAAAGACGTGGATACACCTAGAGACTGTCATACAGAGTGAAGTAAGTCAGAAAGAGAAAAACAAATATTGTATATTAACACATATACTTGGAATCTAGAAAAATAGTACCGATGAACCAGTGTGCAAGGTGGAAATAAAGACACAGATGTAGAGAATGAAAGTATGGGCACCAAGCAGGAAAAGTGGGGTCTGGTGGGGTGGAGGTGGGGGTGGGATGAATTGGGAGTTTGGGATTGACATATATACACTAATATGTATAAAATAGATAACTAATAAGAACCTGCTGTATTAAGAATTAAAAGAAAAAAAAGAATATATGTGTCTATAATTCTAAATTTTCTCATATGGTTTCTTCTTGATTCTTTTCCAAGGTTTGGGCATTATCATGATTCCTTTATGGAATATACTGATTTAGCATTTCCCATATTCCTCCTCCATCACATTGCACACATGTGTACACTTCCTGTTTCCCTATCTCCCAAAAGAATAAATTATTTTATGGTTAGATCAGTATTCAGTGTTTTCATTATTAAGAAATGCCACTATTCACAAGTGGTCCGTGTGATATAATATCATGATTACTTTTTCTTTCAGATCTTTTTGCTTTCCCTAGAGTTAATACTCTTTTTCTAAAATTTGCTTAGTTATGTCCACATTTATCAGGAGTTTGACCCCAGTCTCTTTCTCAGAAATGTAAATGTTCTTTCCATATGGTCAGACACATCAATTTCCTCTTCTTGGAGTCCCTTCTCCCCAAGTCTTCTGTCCTACACCATCTGTTCAGGTTACTCTCTGAGACTGCTGCTCAGTCAGCATCCTGGGTCTCCCATCACCATCCTGGGGATTCCCTTCTCCTTTTTCTTGACTTGGCTCCCCTGTTTCCTGGATATGCTGTCCCCTTTCTTCACATACTCACTCATTTTGCTATGCTCCAGCAGTAACCATGAAAAGGAAATGCTTGAGGACTTGTGTGTCTGAAAATGTCCTTAGCTAACCTTCCCACTTAAGAGTTTTACTGTGTATGGAATTCTAGGTCAGGAATAATTTTCTCTCAGGGACTTCCCTGGTGGTGCAGTGGTTAAGAATCCAGCTGCCAATGCAAGGGACACGGGTTCGAACCCTGGTCCAGGAAGATCCCACATACCACAGAGCACATAAGCCCATGAGCCACAACTACTGAGCCTGCGCTCTAGAGCCCGTGAGCCACAACTAGAGAAGCCACAACTACTGAAGCCCGCACGCCTAGAGCCCACGCTCTACAGGAAGAGAATCCACCACAATGAGAAGCCCACGCACCGCAACAAAGGGTAGCTCCCACTCGCCGCAACTAGAGAAAGACTGCGCGTGGCATCAAAGACCCAATGCAGCTAAAAATCAATTAATTAATTTTTAAAAAAGAAATAATTTTTTCTCAAATTATGAAAACATGGTTTCATTAACTTCCAATTTCCACAGTTGTTGAAAAGTCCAAAGCTATTCTTACTCTTATTCTTTTGTATACGACCTGGTTTTCCATCTCTTTGTGACTGGTATAAAATTTCTTCATGAGATGCTTTACTATGGGTCTATTTTCATCCATTATGCTGGACTTTCAGTGGGCCTTTTTAATACAGAAATTCATGTAGTTCAGCTTTGGGCAATTTTCCTTTGGGCAGTTGTGCCTTTGATGTCTTCACTTCTATTTTTTCTGTTCCCTCTTTCTGGAGCTCCTGAGCCTTCTAACATTCAGATGTTAGACCTCTTGGACTGATCGTCTTATTTTTCTGTTTTTTTGTTTTTTCTTGCCTATTTTCCCTCTCTTTAATTTTTTGCTCTGCTTTCCTCAATTCATCTTCCAATCCTTGTATAGAGCTATCATATTTTTAATTTCCAAGAACTCTTTTTGTTTTATTAATGTTTTCCTCCCTTTTTTTGCACCATCTTGCTTTTGTTTTGTAGATCCAATATCACCTCTTATCAATGATGGTTTGTTTTCAAGTTGTTTTTTTTCTCTCTGTATAATCTGAAACTTCAAGTAACTTCTGTCTGATGATTTTATTTCTATCTTTCATGTTAGAAGCTTTCTTCAAATGTTTAGTAGTCCTTGGCTATCTACTCACATTTAAAAATAGGGCACTAAAATGATGGCTGGAATCTTGGTGTGTGTACCAGGCCAGAGCATGGGAGGGGCTTGTTGACTGAAGTCATAAGTTACCTTTACATCTTTTCTCTTGGCCTGATCAGAGCCGCCTGAGAACATCATCCCCTCTCAAGCCTGGTTTTCAACATTCTGGGAAGAAATGTTGGTGACAGAAAAAGAAACAGCAGGTATCTCACCACTCAGTGTGTTGATGTCATGTAATCCCAGCACCTCCCTCCAGTATCTTTCCTCTCATTATAAATCCAGTGGATATCTGGTTCATCCTCCTGCAATTTCATGTCTGGTTGGGGAGGTCAGTTTCCCAGCTGCGAGAGATGGTGGGGGCATCTGGGTGTGGAAGTCCTTTTTTAAAAATATTTATTTATTTATTTATTTGGTTGCACTGGGTCTTTGTTGTGGCTTGAGGACTCCTTAGTCACAGCTCACGGCTCCTTAGGTGCTGCATGTGAACCCTTAGTTGTGGCATGCATGTGGGATCTAGTTCCCTGACCAGGGATCAAACCCGGGCCCCCTGCAATGGGAGTGTGGAGTCTTAACCACTGCACCACCAGGGAAATCCCTGGAACTCCTATTTTAAACAACTCTCAGGCCTCCCTTTAGCCCTCACTCCCAGTTGAATCTGTATCACAAATTTCTGAGACTTTTAGGTGTTCTATGATGCCATTCAGATTGCTCCTTGGTTTTCCCCAGAGCTAGCTAGGCATTCAGCTTTCACAGATCTTCTCACTTAGTTACATTTGTCTCCATGTTTTCCAGCTTCTAAATTGTATTTGGGGAGGGGTAAGTGATTAAAAATTTCCCTTACTGTCATTTAGTGAGATTTTGGAGGAAGCAGAGGTAAATGCATATATTAAGTCAGCTATCTGTAACCAGAAGAGTCCTTATTCCTTGCTCCAAAGAGAATTCATCAACCCCCATAACCTAAACTTACCATTCCTCTTACCATGCTTTCTTTTGTGAATGACTTCACGATCTACCCAGTTGCCCAAACCAGAAACCTGAGAATCATGGTCTATTCGTTCCTCTCTCTTACCCTCCACATCCAATCCTGTCGATTCTATCCCTTTGACTGTACAGCTCCACTGACACCATATCATCCACAGATTTATCCTTTCTTTCCTGAATTATTGCCTGACTACTTGCCCTACCACCAATCTTGTCTCCCACCATGTTCCACCCACCACCAGTGAAATCTTTCTACAATCATACTTAATATTCTCCAGTGGATCCTCTTTGTTGTAGGATAACACTCAAGCTTTTAGGCATGGCGTACAAAGCCATTTAAAATTAGGTCCATATCTAACTCCTAAAAATTACTTCTTGCCATTTCTCTTTCTTTCATCTCCATCTTGCTCTGATGCCACCATTCACACTAGCAACATCACACTTGCACAATGATGTGCAAGACGTATTTTGAATAAATATTTCTGAGTCACATTCTCAAAGAAGTATGTTTTTCTTGGTTATGCAGGGTCCTCATGTTTCTGGGTAAAGGGTGGGTCCTTAGAGATAGAATATCTGATGGTGACCTCACTTCTGGCTGAGCCCTCTTCTGGAAGGGGTAGAGCTGTGCCTTTGAAGGAACCTGTACAGACGTTTAGCGAAAACCTGTTTTGTTTTCAAGCCCATTGTTTCCAGAGAAGAGGTAAGTCTTCAGTATGTAGTCATAGGATCCTCCTGACACTGAGAACTTGCCCAGGTCACTGGGCCTGCCTCTGAGATGATGAAAGTGTTTCCATAAAGAGACATTGTGTCTATTTTTACATTGGTTAAAAGAGCTTTTAAGTAGAACAGAGAATCTAGCTATTCTTTATAAACTTCAGTGGAATAAATAGCACCCATGAGTAGAAGCTACTGTCATGCCTGCTCTTAGGCTCAATAAAAGGCACACATTTCTGGAAATCCAAGCTCTCCAGGAAATGAATGGGTTGCCTGGAAAGGTAATGACTTACCCATCATTGAAGGTATTCAAATATAGCATAAATATCCACTCTATGGTTATTAAATATTTCAAAGGAATCATACATTGGACCAGGTGTTAAATCAAATGAGCACAGATGTCCCTTCCCTACTCTGATATTCTTATTTGTCTCTGAGTCAAAGGATAATTACACAATCTTCCATTTTGCTTTGGTTGTGCAGACCTAGACTTTGGGTAACAGATGGGAAAACAGATTTTGAAACTAAAAGCCCAGGAATTATAGTGCCTATTTTTATCAGGTAGTTCTGTATAATCCTAAGATTTAAAAAAAAAAAAAACAACTCTAAAGAAAGTTGTTTGTAGAATAAATTTCATCACAATGAGTATTGTCATGGTAAAATATTTTCATAACCAGTACATTGTCAAACAGCAAATGATGAGCTGCTATTATGAACACTTTTCAATACATTAACTAATTTAGATCCTTTCTTGAAGTTTATTGGAGTTTGATAAGAACACTTTTCTCTCCCTTACATTCTGTTGGTTTGATTCTATGAAATGAGCAGCGGGTTGCATCCAGATTTTTAAATCTCCAGTTTTCAAAATAAAGATGATAGAGCAACTTTAAATTAGTTTAAGGATTCAAGCTCTGAAAAATTGTATGTAGTATTAGTTAGGGTCCATTTAGGAAAAGAGAAATCATTTAGATATTTCAAACAGAGGAAACTTAACACAAAAGTTGGTTACGAGGATGTTGGTAAGGCTGGAGGAGCAAGAAAAAGAATTTGTTTACTGAAAGATTAGTAACGACAGGAAATCAATTTCTCTCTGAACCAATGCCACTGTGACTCGGGTGTCAGGAGCAGAGATTCCAGAGCTGGCCTGCTGAGCCGTGCAAGGCCACTGCCACAGCTGAGGTCACCACCCCGTCACCCATGCTGTTGACACTGCTGCTGTAGCTGCTGCCACTTGGCATCCCAAACTGACACCCAAGAAGGGAAGAGAGTCACTTCTCCCTTCTTCTTACCTGCCAGGTACCCCTCACTACCCCCCATTGCCTGAATCCAATGGGAAGCCAGAGAACAAGGGGGCCTGGAAAACACAGTTGGCAGGACGCAAGCCCTTTACAATCCAGAGCAGTACACAGCTGAGAGCACATAAGTAAATGACCCAAATGGCCAGAGATTGGTCAATATTGTCCTAGTTTTCAAAGCGGGGAGAAAAGTGACTTCTGTAAAGAGCAAACCAATTAGACTGACACCAACCTCTAACAAGGTTCTAGAATGGGTGACTGAGTGACTGTTTATGAGTCTTTACATAGGGAGGAGATGGCCAGTGCAAGCCATCTGGGGACTACTAATTTATTGTGTTTACTACCTCTGAAGACCAGATAATTGCAAGGGTCCAATGTTAGCTTCTCAGAAAATAACAAATGTGGGATTCTTTAGGGTATAACTGTCTGAGAAACTTGTCCCAAATCAGAGGGAGCAAGTATTTTAGGTTAGCACAGTCAGTCACCTGTTCCAGTAAAGTCCATGCATATGGGACTTCCCTGGTGGCTCAGTGGTTAAGAATCTGCCTGCCAATGCAGGGGACACGGGTTCAAGCCCTGGTCCAGGAAGATCCCACGTGCTGCAGAGCAACTAAGCCTATGGGTCACAACTACTGAGCCTGCGCTCTAGGGCCCGCGAGCCACTACTACTGAGACCGCACGCCACAACTGCTGAAGACCGCGCGCCTAGACCCCATGCTCTGCAACAAGAGAAGCCACCGCAATGAGAAGCCCGCTCACCACAACAAAGAGTAGCCCCCACTCGCTGCAACTAGAGAAAGCCCGCGCGCAACAACGAAGACCCAAAGCAGCCAAAAATAAATAAATAAACTTACTTAAAAAAAAAAAAAAGAGTCCATGCATATGCTACATTTCACTGATGGAGAAGACTTTATTGATCTGAAAGGACCACAGAGGTCTCCTTTACCTCGGTAAAGGCGGCTGGGATTCAGAACCACTGAGTGCCTTGGCTGAAGTCACACAGTTGGTAAATTGCAGAAGTAGATCTGCAGTTCAGACCTCTGAGCTTGCGGCCTGTGCTTTACTGGCACCACTTCCCACAAAGGGCTGAATGCATTACACAGCTGTTTCATATTTGCAAGGATGGCTATTGTCTTTCCTGTTGGGATGGAAGATTTGCAAGGAATCATCCAAATGCTCATTTCCTGGATGCTATGGTTCCAATGGCAAGCATCTGTGAAGCACTGCAGGAGTGAGGAAAGGGGCCGAGGAACATCCTTGACATCAGGGTTGTGCCTGGGCACCCTTGAAACCAAAGGGTTCCCTTATCTCCATATCCTCTTTCTAGTTTAAGCTAGAAACCGTGTTTTGAAACTACTGTTTACAGTAAAGGTATAGCTTCCTAAATTAAATTAAATTCCTGAATAAATGTAAGTGTCACTGCTTTTAAGCATCTCATTCACCTCTAGGAAAATCTAATTAAATCAAAAGGAAATTTAAAAAGAAAAATGACTATGTCCACTGTCTTAGTTCATTTGAGATGCTATAACAAAATACCACAGACTGGGTGGCTTATGAACAACAGAATTTTATTTCTCACAGTTCTGGAGGCTGGAGGTCTGAGATCAAGTGCCAGCACGGTCGGGTGAGGCCTCTGATACTTAACGCTTTGTTTATGCAACATTCACCTAGCTAATGTGTGTCAGTTTTTTTTCTGGAAAAACCATAGAAATTGTACCTCAAGTACTTGTAAAGACACTGGTTAAAGAAATAGAAATCTATTTTAAAACACAGGCCAGTGCCATGTTCTAGTACAATAAAATAGGCTTATAGGTGCGTTAAGTGAAGTACTACTTCTGAAATAACCGTGTGGCTCCCAGACAGAGGTTATTTCTTTAGCCATTGATGAGGTTCTGGGATTTCCTTAACCTTAATAAAATTAGGTCTGGCTCTTTATTTATTTATTTATTTATTTATTTATTTTTTTTTTTTTTTCTGGCTCTTTAAATGAAACAAGAATAATGCAAAACTGAGGACAACCTCTGGCCCGGAGTAGGATGTTGCCCGTGGCTGTTGGATGTGTCACTCTGATGACGTTAAGTATTTGGAAGAGCTAGTGAATGGCCTGAGGTTAAGGGGAAACCAACTGTAAGGCTAATTGATGGTTACTGTAGTAGGAAACTATGTTATGGAAGACAAATGATCTCTTTGGGTAGATATTTTAAGGTTGGAGATTACATTTTTTTCTTGCTGCATTATTCTCCAAAGTATCCCAACTAACAGTGTGCAGTAGAGATGGGCAACCTTTTTATAAAGGACTAAAGAGTAACTATGTTGGGTGTTGCAGGTCTCATGGTCTCTGTTGAGCCATTGTAGCCTGAAAGCAGCCTTAGACAATAGGTAAGAGAATGAGCATGGTTGTGTTGCAATAAAACTTTATTTGTGAAACAGGGGTAGAGGGCTATAGTTTGCTCATCCCTGGGCTACAGGGTCAAAGGCACCAGATGATAAATGTTGCTTCTACTTATATGCCCAAGAGACTTTCAAACCAAAGAAGCCAAGTGACATTTATTAATTTTTTACATCACTATTAATATTAGATCATTCAAAGCCAACATTGAATGTGACATTTCTGTAATGTGAATGTTTACCATACTTGTTTTAAATGATTTGGATGAAATCTTTGGTGTTTGCTTATCTGTTGTACTTCTTAGTGGCTCTGCATTCAGATAGAGAAGAATCTGGATGCGGATGATGGAAAGAGTCCGGGATGAGCCTCCAGGTATCCAGAGTCACACAACCGATGGCAGTGCTAGGGTGGTATTTGACGAATAGATGATGAATATCTTTCCAACTTATATACTCTGCCATCTCTGGGACTCTAAAATTGTGCGGACTAGTAGCAGGGTAATTTCACTTGAATAAGTTACTGGAATTTTCTATGGTCTAAGTACATGCTAAATCTTCTCAAGTATTATTTAAGATTAAGCAATTTTTTGTGAAGGTTCTTGATTTTTTTGTTTTGTTTTGGGGTGTGTGTGTGTGTGTGTGTGTGTGTGTGTAACCACTGAATGGAAGTATCCTTTTTTTTAGATAGCCAATAATAACGTATTCAATAAAGTTTATGAAGCTAATAAATTAACTCAATTACAGCTCTTTTCCCTAGAGATTTTTTTCAGGGTTTTCCTTATTAAAGAAGACACTCATTTTATGTATTTTTCTTAGTTACAATGATAATACGATAATATGAAATTTTATCTCTAATGATAGAGATAGCACCTCTATGATGATATGAAAAATCCATTAATATATCATTCTTTACAGTCTTAGTTATCAATCACATTATCATGTCATAGCATATTAGCTGTTGGAGATCATCTTCACTTTAGAGAAGGGACAGCATTAACAATTTAAAAATTATTTTGAAATCAGTCATTTTCTAACTTCAGTAATGACAGTAGTAGCGTAGTAACTGCTACAATGGTAACAGCTAACATTTACTGAGCTCTAACTCATACAAGACACCATGCTAAACGCTACATGTATATTATCTCATTTAATCCCTCGAATAGTCTAATGATGAAGGTATAATTTTACAGATGAGGAAACTGTGCCAAAAGAGGTTATATAAAGGACTCGGGAATTCCCTGGCAGTCCAGTTGTTAGGACTCTATGCTTTCACTGCCCAGGGCTGGGGTTCTATCCCTGGTCAGGGAACTAAGATCCCACAAGCCACGCTGCGTAGCCAAAAAAAAAAAAAAAAAAAAGGTTAAAGGACTGAAATCCAGGTCGGTGTGATAACAAAGTCACTGTTTTTAACTACTCTTCCAGGGATTCTCAAAGTTTGGTCCCTAGACCAGCAGCACCAGCATTACCTGGGAATTTATTAGAAATGCAAATTCTCAGCCTTCACTCCCTGCCTGTTCAATCAGAAACTCTGGGAGTGGGTCCAGTCGTCTGTGTCTTAACACGTCCTCTCCTGGTGATACCAGTGTCCACTGACATTTGAGACCCACTGCATTTAAAAGAAACACCAAACAGTGGATAAACATTAATTGCTCAATTGATTAAATGCAATAACAGGAGAGAACCACCCAGCAGAGCAGGGGGCTCACAGTAAACATGAGTTTATAAGAGTTTATTTCTATTATATAAATACCAGTCCTGTCTGTATATTGTGAGGTTAAGTGTTAGAAACTGTGCCTGAACTGCCATAAGAGTTAGGAATTCTCTTTTCTAAACGGGGGAAGCCCCAGCACTGTCTCTTGAGAAAGGAAAACAAAGGCAAATATGAGTAAAGGCTAGTTACTGGTCAACCAAGGCCTTCAAAGATTGTTTTAAGCTAAAAACGAATACTTTGTTCTGTATTTACCAGCATGCCCATTGCTTTAACCGATTTCAGGGTAACCAGAAATTTGCATATTGACAACATTCTTTTGAGTGAAACTAAGAAGTACTGGTGGTTGTAGTCTGAGCAGTGAAGGTGACGGTGACAGAGAGACAACCAACTAGTGACCAATGAGATTTAATAACAAATCATGGATCCTATCAGTGATATTTTTGATGGGATATTTTAATGGATGCTACCAATGATATAATTTAGTGAGATATTTTTAGTGATTTTTTAAAATTTATATTTTCATTATGCATAAAATGTCTCTCCCCTCTTCACCCTCTAGCCTCTACCTCTCAGTTTTTGCAGAATCCAGCACGTGTATGTGGCTCAAAATGCCAGGTATAATGGGAAGTGCCCACACGAGGAAAAAAAGAAAAACTCATTGCTGTTTAACACTTATTAACATGGAAAAAAAAAGGAACGCCTTTTTTCCTTTTGGTAGGTTGTCCTGTGAACTAGTTCACAGTAATTGTTCTTTTCAAAGAACTAAACAAGGTGAGATTTGATATTTATCTCAGAGCAAGTGCTCAATGCTGTGAGCCCCCGAATAGAAAAAAGGGGACCAGTACTTTGTGCCAAAACAGGTCCAGAGCACAAGGTCCTGCAGATGCTCAGTGTCCATGTCTGGCCGCCCGGCACACTGACCGTCCCCCTCGTCACACAGGCTGCTGGTCTTGGGATTGACAGAAGCACAGAAAGGTTCATCTTCAGGAAGACCTGTAGACCTGGGGGAGTAGGCTGCTGCCCTGGGCCCATCTCAGGAGTGCAGTGCTTTCCTTAATTTTTAAAAAGTTTCTTGGGGTGTCTGGGACCCACCAGGGCTGGCAGTGCCACCTGGGTGGAACGCACCCAACCTGGACAAAGCCCTGTGAGTCTTGGTTCCTGTTTCCATCCTCCGAGGCACTCTTTGACCCTTGACCCTGCAGGTGAAGTCTCTACTAGTCCCAAGGAGCTCCAGGATTCATGCTCTTCGGGTCACAGTCCCGGCCTGTGACCTGGACTGCTTCCAGGAGGGTGGGCTTGTGAGCTGTACAGTACAGTATTTTTTTCCTGTAAAAATTTCTAGGGCTTCCCTGGTGGCGCAGTGGTTGAGAGTCCGCCTGCCGATGCAGGGGACACGGGTTCGTGCCCCGGTCCGGGAGGATCCCACATGCCGCGGAGCGGCTGGGCCCGTGAGCCATGGCCGCTGAGCCTGCGCGTCCGGAGCCTGTGCCCCACAATGGGAGAGGCCTGCGTACCGAAAAAAAAAAAAAAAAAAAAAAAAAAGAATCACAGTCTTGCTGGTTACACAAAACTCAGACATATGAAACGTATCAGGAAAAATATAAGACTAGATAGTATATGGTGCTTAATTAGACACATCCCAAAACATGTGGCAGAAATAGTTACTGCTCAGGGTTTCGGAAGGAGCAAGCTCAGTCTGGGCTGGTGTCTCCAGAAAGGCTTGGTGGCTCCTGATACAAGCACAGAGGTTCCAGCTGAACTTGGACAGGCTCAGAAGTATAAAGACAGCGGGCTGGGCGGGGGTGACTGTGAGAATCCTTAAGGAGGGAGACCTGAGGACACTGAACTGAAGAAGGCACGGCCTCCATTTTCTTGGAACTAGACTCTCCCTGAAGAGTGTTTGACTACCCTGGCGTGGGAGTGGTGAGCTATTAGCGAACACTGCCCTTCCCTGCCCTGCCAACAGGTGATGTTGATGGAATACTCTCTGGGGTAGAAGTCTCTCACTGGAAATTATCTTGGTGGTTTCTTCAGCACCAGTTTCTTGACATAGACTTAGCCCAACAACCATAGTCTTTCCTGTCCCTCTCGCCATCCTGTTCCCATCCTCCTGCCACCTTCCAGCTCTGGTGTGGTTTCTGTACTTGCTTGCCTGTCCTGGTGTCTGAGCACAAATGCTGGTCCTCCCCTTACACTCCTAACCCAGCCTCGGCTCAGTGCTGACATGATGGCAGGAGCCTTGGACTTGGTGTCAGAAGACCTGGGGCTGAGGCTGGCTCTGTGGCCTTGGGCAGGTCACTGCATGCCTCAGAACTTCTGTTTCTTTATTTATAAATGGAGATAACGATGCTTTACTACTTATGTCATGAGGTGTTTTGAGGAGAAAAAATGAAGTACTTTAGCTTAAAAGCATAATATCTAATACTTAAATAGAGCTTATTTTGTGCCGGGCAATTGTCTAAGTGTTTTAGATATAGTAACTATTTTAATTCTCACAGTAACCCTGTGAAGCTGTTATTATTGGCATTTACAGTGGGGAAGTTCAGGCACAGAGAGATTAAGTAATTTCCCAAAGTGTAACACATTTATTAAGTGTAAGAGCTGGGATTTAAACCCTGGCAGTCTGGTTCCAGAATCTGCTCCTTGAACATCCACGTTATAGACTTTATCTAATAACAATAAGAGTAACACTTATATAAGGCTTAATATGTTCCAGAGACTGTTCTAAATGTCCAGTTAACTCATTTAATCCTTACAGCAGCCCTTGGAGGGATCTATGGGGCAGGTGTGGTTGTCATCTGTATTTAAACGATCTGTAAAGACTTCCACAAATGCGAAGGTGGAATAGGTAGATGTACCTTTCCCTGTTCCTCCCGCTGAGTACAGCTGAAAACCCTGTACAGTATATAAACCAAACACAGAAAGGCCCTGAGAGGTGGAGAGAGGAAGGCAGACTGACCAGGGACCTTGGAATCCAAGGAACAGTATGGTGGTGAGTTGCCTGCATTTTGTTTTTTGCCTCACGTATCCCAGACTTGTAGCTGAAGAAGCTGGCAACTTGGAAATGCCAGTGAATGTGGACAAAAGAAGCCCCAGCAGGTGCCTGCTCTCTCCAGTCAGAGAAGCAGCCTAGCAAGACAGAAACCTCTTTGACAGTAACTGCTCTTCTCCAGCCAAACACTACAGCAGATCTGTGGAACCACTTCTACCCCTGCCAGTGGGGAGCCTAGATTTCCACCTTGTGAGGCTTTCACCAGAAGCCCCAGTCTCTCTGCCAGGATGGTGTCAGAAAAGGCAAAACAGAGAGCCAGGTCATTCATCTCTTCATCCCAGGGAGGTAGTGAGGCCTCCTCTTGTGCTATCAGTGGAGATCAGCAGAGAGCCATCTGGCAAGGATGGGGCACCCCTCCCCATGCCCCCTGAGAGAGTGTCAAAGGAGGCCTAATGGGGTGTCAGGATTTTCCCCACGGCCCGGCAGTAGTGAGGTCCTCTCACATCTCCACCATCAAGTCAGTGAGGCTGTGAGAGGAGCAATAATGAAGACCCCTGTTCTGCCCACCCAGAGAGGTACCATCACTATTGGCCTAGCGCAGAGCCAAACTCCCACCCACACCCAACAGTAAAGAGGAGCCCTACTTTGGGTGTCAACAAAGGCCAAATGGGAAACCATTGTTTCTACCTCGACCTGGCAATGATGAGGTGGTCCCTGCTTCTTCCCCTGCCAAAGTAGTGTCAGAGGAAGCCAGAGACAACGAAGGTTTAATAAGATCAGAGCCTCCTAACAGAATGCCCCAAATGTCCTGGATTCAATTTAAAAAACTGCTCATCACACCAAGAACAAGGAAGAGCTCAAACTAAATGAAAAAAAGACAATCAATAGATACCAACACCAAGATAATGGGGATGTTGAATTGTCTGACAAAGATTTAAAGTAGTCCACACAAAAATACTTCTGTGGCTTATTTCACTTAATAAAATGTCCTCCAGGGAGGCCTTTCCTAGGAAGGAGAGTGAAAAGAAGAAAATTAGGTCCACGTGTGCTCATTTTTTCTTATTTTTTCCTCTAATATCTTAAAGAACTGTTCTTACTTTGACAGCTTTCTGAAATATTGCCTCCAAAGTGATCCCTAATGTAATGATTAGAATTTCTCTAAATCTGTTAATTAATTCTCTTAACAACTTAGAATGTGCATTATAGAGACAGTGGTTGAAAGATATTACACTGTTTCTCATATACTGGCTTTTATTTTATCAGCAACTCATTTCACACAATTTTCCTTGCTTATTTCCCCAAATCTCTTTTTCTGATTTTTTTTAAGCCAAAATCAGAATTTAACTACAATGTTGTATCCCTGAGATTTCCGATAAAAGTGTCAACAAGTTTTCATCCCTTGGTTTTCTGTTTGTTTGTTTTTTGTGTTACCTCTACTTATGTAGATGAATTAGTATCTTTTATCTTTTAAGAATCTTGGTGGGGCTTCCCTGGTGGCGCAGTGGTTGAGAATCCGCCTGCCGATGCAGGGGACACGGGTTCCTGCCCCTGTCTGGGAAGATCCCACATGCGGAGCGGCTGGGCCCGTGAGCCATGGCCACTGAGCCTGTGCGTCCAGAGCCTGTGCTCCGCAACGGGAGAGGCCACAACAGTGAGAGGCCCGCGTACCAAAAAAAAAAAAAAAAAAAAAAGAATCTTGGTTATCACTAACAATCACCACCTGTTTTCCTTTCTGGTTTTGTATCTCCACCCCCGCCCCTCCCCGCATCTTTCTCAAACAGTAATCTTGCTTTGTCTTCTCTTTTCTTCTTTATTTCCACCATGGGATTTTACCGATTCTTTCTGTCCCCACACTGGAAACCTATTATTATTTATTATTATTTTTGTTTCTTGCCCTTGAGAATCAAAAAAGATAAATCGATTTCAACACCACAGTCAACTTTTTTCTTTTTCTGAATTGCCTCAGAACTAGAGGTTTCACATCAAGTGCCTTATAGAATAGAGATCTCAAAATCAAATATATATATATATTTTTTTGCTGAAATGAAGGATGCCAAAGCGATTATACAAATTCTTCTTTCCTATTCTCAAGTACTTAGAGAGAGGATCCTTCTGAACAGGAAAAAAATTCAGAAATATTTGGGACTAAGATGAGGTCTCTACAGAGTTGTGTATCATGGAGTTGGGTGTGTCCTGAGACTCTTGTAATAGATGATTTCAGTTCCCCAACCAGTGTCCATCATCAGCACTGAAGCATGCTGAAGCATGTTGGGCAGTTCTGGTTCCAGTGAAAGTGCTCTTGTCCTTCACTTTCCTGATGAGGCAGCCTCAGCCATGAGGCATCATGGGTAATCACCGTATCTCAGGCTGTGAGAGCTCTGAGGTTTTTATTCATGAGATCTGAATTTATTCCCCCAAACTCCAGTCAAATCAGCCTACGTATAAAGAACTCATTTTAAGATCTAGAGAGCTTCTGGAATCCTAGGGAAGGATTAGGTTTCCTCTGGGATCTAGGGCTTCTCACTCACCTGTGGCAGGGGCTGTGAGCAAGATAAGATTAGCTGAAAAAAGATGGAGCAATTCTCTAAAATACTAGCATACTCTCTAAAGATATTTGTTTATTTGCTTATTATATCCTGGCAATACTTTTCAATAAAGCTTTGGAGGGAAAAGTTGCTCCCTCATAATTCAGCCTGGGCCAGATGGGGACCCTTTATTGCCCCTGGCAATGGAGTCTGTGGGAGCTGTTACAAAATTGTGAGAATTGTGGTATTTGGGGGGTTGGGGTACTTGAAAGAACAATAGGTTGAGAGGTGGGAATCCAACATGATCTTAACTCACTCTGCGACATTGGGCAAATCAAGGCATTTTCTGGGCATCTTGTTTTCGTTTTCATTTGTAAATGGTGTAAATCAGTGATTTTCAGATTTTTACAATATGAAAACTCTTCTTAATTTCAAAAAGTTATGGATAGCACGTGACGATAGTGTCAATTTTGTTGCTCAGCGAAAGAAAAAAACCCTGTAAGTGTATATTGGTTCCAAGACTTGCAGTAACTCCAGTCTCTGTGAGTTCAAATGCCACAGGCTGGAACCAATGGTCTAGTTGACTTTGAGGTCCCTTCTGGCTCTGATATTCTGGGATTCAAGTCAGAAGAATTTGGACTCCTTAGAAAATATTCATTTATTCAAGAGGAAAGCTGACATTAAATATTACCAGACTCAAGAGCAGCACTAGAAGATTTTGAGAGAGATGAATTAAGGCAGATTTCAGGGTCTAAGAATCTGAGCTGAGGGAGAAGCTGGAAGGAAGGACCAGTACTGAAGAGCAGTGTCAGGAACTGGGAGACAGGATGGGGAGAAGGGCTACGTAACGTGGCTCTGTTTTGTGCCCATCTCAGCCTACCAAAAACCGGTGTTGTGGTTGCACCAGCCTTGTGGTTCTTATTATGATTGCAAGATGCCCTTCAGCAATAATTATCAGGAAACTTTGAAAGAATCCAGAGTGAAGTAAGTCAAAAGGAGAAAAACAAATACCGTATGCTAACACATATATATGGAATCTAAGAAAAAAAATGTCATGAAGAGCCTAGGGGTAGGACGGGAATAAAACACAGACCTACTAGAGCATGGCCTTGAGGATATGGGGAGGGCGAAGGGTAAGCTGTGACGAAGTGAGAGAGCGGCATGGACATATATACACTACCAAACGTAGGGTGGATAGCTAGTGGGAAGCAGCCACATGGCACAGGGAGATCAGCTCGGTGGTTTGTGACCATCTACAGGGGTGAGATAGGAAGGGTGGGAGGGAGGGAGACGCAAGACGGAAGAGATATGGGAACATATGTATATGTATAACTGATGCACTTTGTTGTAAAGCAGAAACTAACACACCATTGTGAAGCAATTATACTCCAATAAAGATGTTAAACAAATAAAATAATAAAATAAAAAAGGTTTATTACTTACAAGACCTGGAAATTACCCAGCACACCTGGGGTCATACTGTGAGGTTGTGGGTAGGGAGAGAACGCATGCGGGCCTGGGGTTCTGCTTTTATTGCGGTCGAGGATGGGGGCCTAGGGTTTTGCAAACTCACTCTTTATTGGTGAATTCAAAACATTAAGTGTGGAATTTAAAGCACAGGAAGAGAAAACAAGTAGCCTAAAAGGTCACTTATTGAAATCAACCAAGATCTCTAAAACAAAGGGACCTCCAAGGGGAGGCCGCCTGGCTCTTTATCTAGCCAGTGGCTGGCGATGTGTTTATTTGAGATAGCCGGCTTTGAAGTGATGCCTTTCACAAAACTTTAATTCAGGCACTTGCATTACAAAAAAGGAAAAAAAAAACAACTGTCAGGGCTTATACTACAGGCTCATACCAGGAAGAGGGTCAGATGCCAGGATCGATAAAAAAAGGAAGCTGAGGAGAAGGCAATCTTAACTCCCAGGCAAGGTGGACCAACTCTGCTGGCCTTAAACAAATATATTATGTAATAATATTTTAAATATAAAATAATATAATATAAATAATTGTATGTGATAACATATGTTCTATTAAACAGTATTTGCATACAAAGGCATCAGGACAATACATAGTGTATAGTAGGCTCATTTCCCCTTTCCTCCTTAATCACGATAGCAGTTGATGTGTTACTTAAATCCTTCTAGTTAAACTTCTCTAAAGATTAGTACCGATTGAGTTGACATCAAGAAGTTACTGGAGGGGCTTCCCTGGTGGCGCAGTGGTTGAGAGTCCGCCTGCCGATGCAGGGGACACGGGTTCGTGCCCC
>NC_041219.1:91166319-91212643 GCF_002837175.3 Physeter macrocephalus
CGGGTTCGTGCCCCGGTCCGGGAAGATCCCACATGCCGCGGAGCGGCTGGGCCCGTGAGCCATGGCCGCTGAGCCTGTGCGTGCGGAGCCTGCGCTCCACAACGGGAGAGGCCACAACAGTGAGAGGCCCGCATACCGAAAAAAAAAAAAAAAAAGAAGTTACTGGAGGGACTTCACTGGTGGTCCAGTGGTTGAAAATCCACCTTCCAATGCAGGGGATGCGGGTTCTATCCCTGGTTCAGGAACTAAGATCCCACATGCCGCAGGGCAACTAAACCTGCACACCGCAACTAGAGAGAAGCCTGCAACGAAAAGCCAGCATGCCACAACAGAGACCCAGTGCAGCCAAAATATATACATTAAAAAAAAAAAAGATACTGGCAATGTTTGGGGATAATTTCTGCCATGTATGTACAACAGGTATGCTCACAGAAAAATACATCCTTGTAGCTTGTCCCAACACTGTCCCTTTTTTTATGTTTTCAATATTTTTTATGCTTCATATAAAAAAAAGAGATTGATTCTCAAAGACATTCTGCCTTACAGCACTCTTCCTGAAGTTTTAAGGACATCTGAACTTGACAGCTTATATTTCCCAGAGTTAAACACAGATTTGGGTATTATCAGGTCACATTTCTACCTAAATAATCATCTAACTGCAATGAGCAACATGACAGGCAAATAGGGAAAATTGTCAAGAATTTTTTTAAGGTTATTAATTCTCAAGATTTTTACAGATTATTAATATTTTAATTCCCATTTTCTAGCAAACATTCCCTTAGAAGAATAGAAACTCCCTCTATTCCTCCAGCAAACTCAAGTAGAAGCTCTAAGAAAAACATAAAGCTTAGAAGAAAATGTTAGTCCATATATGAATCAAATTAAATATGATAGTGTTTTGAGCAGCTCATGCAACATAAGAAAAATAGACCCTTTACATTCTCCTTGAAGTTGCAGAAGTGTACTGACAGAGGAATTATATTTCCTTTTTTTTTTAATGAATCAAATCACATTACTTGATTCTTCAGTGAATAATAATCATATACTCATGTATTGTGAGTGATGTGTTCTGTTTTCAGAACCAACCTATAGACAAAGTATGTTTAGAGAACAAAGCGTAAATGTTTTAATCTAAACCTTGAAAACTGTAAATTGATGATATATCTGATAGAAATTGAATGTGAATGCAGGAGGAAGAGGAAATGGGAGTTCCAAAGAGAGAACAGAGAAAATAGTGGGGAGAAACCTATCAAAGAAACGATAGAAGAAAAATTTCCAAACTAAAGCACGTGTCTCCAGATTGAAAAGTTGACTGATTGCTCAGCTCAATGAATGAAAAATATGGCCACCATGAAGCCACATCATTATGAAATTTCAAAAGCCCAGGGATAGAGAGAATATCCCAAAAGCTTCCAGATAAAGAGAAAACCACTTTACATACAAAGGACTGGTTTTAAGAATGGCATTATTTGTAGCCTTGTAAATCCTGCCACTCACAGAGATTTTTTTTCTTCCACTTGAGACAATATTGTGGTCAAACCCTTTCTCCTGAAGGCCTATCTTCTGAGTATAGAATGTGGATTTCCTTACCCCAGGCCAGCTGGCCTCAGTTACCGGGTGTCTGCAGAGACTGGCTGCAATCTGCTCTTGTCACACCAAGATGTTGACAACCCCTTTTTTTCTCCTGCTTGGAGCCGAGTCAATCTATAAACACCATCACACCATCACTAGAATTCTCTCTGCTGATTCCCAAACCATAGACCGATCCACACAGCATTTCTATCAAGTGGAGAAGGTGAGGAGGCAAGAATCTGCTTAAACTGACAGCAAACACATGGGTGGGTAGGCACTGTGCCTGAGGAGTACTTAAGGATGCATGCTTGAATTTACATATTTGTACAAGATCAAAACCCCTTCCTTACTTTGTTCTGTCTCTGCTCTCCCCATTTCCCTTGTATTTCCCTCATGACAGTTGTACAATACTACCTACCCCAGGGTCCTACTGGGCTCCCACTTCTACTTCCTTCCATTACCACTTCATTATTCCATGGGTTTTTAGGTGTTCCTGTGTCCTTATAGCTTGCAGATGTTAGAAATGATTCCTTCTTGTACCATGTAGCTTTAGCTGCATAAAAAGTTACCACAAAACTTAGTTACTTAAAATAACAACTGTTTTTTAGCTCATGACTCTGCAGTTTGGCAATTTGGACTGGGTTCATCTAGGTAATTAAGGTCAAGTTGGCTGGGATTTGGCTGGTTGGGGGGGCCTCAGTTGAGATGGCCCTTCTCTACTGTATGTGGGTTCTCATCTTCCAGCATGTTCTCCCAGGCATGGTCATCTGGTGACTGCATGGTTCCAAGAGAAAAATATAGGAAGCTGCAAGGCATCTTTCCCTCCCCTGCCCCAATTTTATGGAGAAATAACTGGCATATGTCACTGTATAAGTTTAAGATGTACAGCATGAGGGATTGATTTATATATATTGTAAAATGATTGTCACAATAGGTTTAATTAACATCTGTCATTTCATACAGGTACAATAAAAAGCAAAGAAAAAAAATTTCTCCTTGTGATGAGAGTTCTTAGGGTCTACTCTCAACACTTTTCCTATATACGATACAGCAGTGTTAACCATAGCCATCATGTTGTACATTACATCCCTAGGACTTATTTAAATTATAATTGGAAGTTTGTACCTTTTGACCAGTTTCCTCCACCTCCCCACCCCTGACCTTTGACTCTGGTAACCACAAATCTGTTTTCTTTTTCTAAGTTTGGCTTTTATTTAAAAATTAGATTCCACTATATCAGACAGTATTTGTCTTTCTCTCACTTATTTCACCTAGCATAATGACTTCAAGGTCCATCCATGTTGTTGCAAATGGTAGAATTTCCTTGTTTTTTTAATGGCTGAGTAATGTTCCATTATATATATGGGGATATAGGAAATACACACACACATATATATAAATGTAAATATATCTATATATCTATATATATATCTCCCAACTTCTTTATTCATTTATCCATGATGGACACTTAGATTGTTTCCATGTCTTGGCTATTGTAAATAATGCTGCTATGAACACACAGGTGCATATATCTTTTCAAGTTAGTGTTCTCATTCCCTTTGGATATATTCCCAGAAGTGGAATTGCTGGATCATATAGTATTTCTATTTTTAATTTTTTAAGGAACTTCTGCACTGTTTTCCATAGTGGCTGTACCAATTTACAATTCCACCAACTGTGTTCCCTTTACTCCACATCCACACCAGGCTCTGTTATCTCTTATCTCTTTGATGACCGCCATTCTAACAGATGTGAGGTGATATCCCATGTGGTTTTAATTGTATTTCCCTAATGACTGATGATGTTGCGTATCTTTTCATGTACTTGTTGGTCTTTTGTATTTCTTCTTTGGAAAAATGTCTATTTGGTTTCTTTGTCAATTTTTTAAAATTAATTAATTCATTTAATTTATTTGTTTGGCTGCGTTGGGTCTTCGTTGCTGCGCACGGGCTTTCTCTAGTTGCAGCGAGCAGGGGCTACTCTTGGTTGTGGTGCATGGGCTTCTCATTGCAGTGGCTTCTCTTGTTGCGGAGCATGGGCTCTAGGCACACAGGCTTCAGTAGTTGTGGCATGTGGGCTCAGTAGTTGTGGCTTGCAGGCTCTAGAGCACAGGCTCAGTAGTTGTGGTGCACAGGCTTAGTTGCTCCTCAGCATGTGGGATCTTCCCGGACCAGGGCTCAATCCCGTATACCCTGCATTGGTAGACTGCCAGAAGCCAACCTGGAGCCTCTGTCCCGTGACAAAGTCATGGAACAACGATCAAAGACAACACTGCAAAGCAGTGCTGCGCCCAGGGGGCTGAACACATCCCTTCTGACCTGCCTTGTTGTTCTGTGTTTATGTTTTGAAAAAGTACACGGGGAACTTGTCCCTCGTCCAAAGCTTGCACATACAAAACGCCCCACTTCCCCTTCTAAAACCACTACTTGGGATGTTTTGACCACCCCGCCTGGCTGGTGGGAGAAAAATAAACAACCTGGAAATGTAGGGATGTTTGTATGGAAAACACCAGAAATAGAAAAACAATGGCCCTACATGGGAATGATAGATGATTATGGGTACCATTGGTTCTGGTATAAGGAAAGATTAATCATACAGAGTCAGCTGCCAACATTGGAATTGTTGACTCGTCTATTCAGACAGGCTTCATGCCCAGAGGAACACAGTGATAGATTAAATTGTGAAAAATATTGTAGATGATTTAGGGGGTACATTGTTAAAACCTGTCCATGCGGACCTCTAGGACACATAGGAAAGGTCAGGAAACTTCCTCCTCCATAGTTCCTCTTAATGGCTTGTTACATATCAGCTTGGCTTTGTTATTAGTACGGATTGAACCTACTCTAGGAAAGAACAATGATGTTTTGAGAACCTTTGGAATTATCTTAAAAGTACATCTAGAAATATTAGGTACATTCTAAGATCACTTAGGGTATATAAACCTGACTGTGAGAAAATAAAATAGGAGACCATGCTTGCACATACACAGTGTTATTGATTTATTTAACCTCCCCTCGCCGACGCTATCCATCCCTCGGGTACTCCTGGACCTGCAGGAGCTGGAATCCCGCAGTAGATGGATTCTTAACCACTGTGCCACCAGGGAAGTCTTTTTTGTCAATTTTTAAATTGGATTTTTTTTTTTTTTGCTATTGAGTTGTATAAATTCTTTATATATTTTGGATATTAATCCCTTATCAGACATGTAATTTGCAAATAATTTTTCCCATTCTGTAGGTTGTCTTTTCACTTTGTTGTTGGTTTCTTTTGCTGTGTAGAAATTTTTTAGGTTTATGTAGTCCCACTTGTTTATTTTCTATTTTGTTGCTTGTGCTTTAGGTGTGATTTCCAATAAATCATTACCGAGACCAACATCAAGGAGTTTCTTTCCTATGTTTTCCTCATGTTTCAGGCCTTGCATTTAAATCTTCAATCCATTCCTAGTTAATTTTTGTGAGTTGTGTAAGATAGGGGTCAAGTTTCATTTTTTTTACATGTGAATACCCAGTTTTCCCAGCACTGTTTATTGAAGAGACTGTCTTTTTCTCCATTGAGTATTCTTTGCTCTTTTGTCAAATATTAGTTGACTGTGTGTACTTGGTTTTATTTCTGGGCTCTCAATTCTGTTTCACTGATCCATTTGTCTGTTTTTATGCTGGTACCATACTGTTTTAATTACTATAGCCTTATAGTATAGCTTGAAATCAGAAGCGTGATGCCTCCTGATTTGTTCTTCTTTCTTAGGATTTCTTTGGCTATTCAGGGTCTTTAGTAGTTCCACATAAATTTTAGGAGTGTTTTTCTATTTCTGTAAAAGATGCCATTGGAATCTTGATAGAGATTATGTTGAACCTATAGATGGCTTTTGGTAGTATTGACATTTTAACAATATTAATTCTTCCAGTCCATGAACATTAACATTTCCTTTTATTTGTGTCTTCTTTGATTTCTTTCATCAGTGTCTTATAGTTTTCAGAGTAGAAAGCTCCAAGTCCTCTTGAAGCCTAGGTTTGGAACTCATACACTGCTGCTTCCACAGTGTTCTATTAAAGTAAGTTTCAAGGCCATCCCACATTCAAAGTAATCCTATGTCTTGGCAGTAGGAACTGCATAGCATTATAGTCATTTTTACAAAGTACTATATTTCAGTGGAAAAAAACTGGGAGTAGGGGAAGAGAGGGATGGACAACTTTTACCTTTCATTTATAACATTCTGTTTTGTTTGAATTTTTAAAATCATGTACACATACACATTATTTGTATAATAATAACAATCATGAAAATAATACTAAAATATAACTTCAAATATTTCTTGTATTACTTAAGTTACACCCCAGGATAATAATCCACTGACACTTAGAAGGACCCATGATTTTAAGTCACAACACCTAATTCAGGGTATGTCTTAGGCTTTCCTCTAACTGTAAGGCCAGATAAGGATTTCATGTAATCTCCAGCATGGAACTCAGCACATGATAAATGCTTAATAAATGTTTGCTGAATCTGAATCTGAATGAGAGGATGGGAGTAAAAAAATGTATGTATCAGGGGAAAATAGCTTTAAAATCTGTCCTATTAATTCATTGTTTATATCAGTTTTTATCATGGCAACTTGGAATTTAATGGGTAGGAAAAGAGATTTGATTTAACTTCCATAGACTTGCAAGCATGGGCTGGTGGATGAAATAGCAGCGTGACCATTGCTATAAGTAGCAGTAGCTGGGAATTATAACCTAGGGCAGAATCAAGGGGGCCCTTAAACTCTAGTCCTACAAGTCACCAGTCTAATTAAAGAAATCATGTACCTTTACAAATGCCAAGGATGCTCTCAACTATTTCAAGAGGGACCTTGGAGAAGCACCCAGAAGAGCTATTTTTAAAAAATCTTTCTTTAGCAGTTACACCACACATTAGTAAGAAGCAGAAAGTGACTTCTTAATTTTGTTTAATAGACCCCATGTTCAGTTTGGTCTGATGCTCTTACCAGTCCTTCTTTCTCCAAACTAAAAATTGATAAATAAAAATAATAAGAATACATTTGAGAAATTCTTGCAGATTCCTTCTTGGCTGATTTTCAGTGTAGAATGTATTTCCCTAAATCCTATGTATTAAGCAATTGCAAGAGTAGGCTGGTTATACATTTAAATACCTTTTTTTTTTACTTTTTTTTTTTTAGTAGATCTTTATTGGAGTATAATTGCTTCACAATACTGTGTTAGTTTCTGTTGCACAACAAGGCGAATCAGCCATATGCCTACACATGTCCCCATATCCCCTCCCTCTCAAGCCTCCCTCCCATCCTCCCTATCTCACCCCTCTTAATGACCACTTTGAAATCATCCTTACCTTTCCTAGGAAGGTCAAAGAGTAGTCTGTTATTTGGATGCCTAATATATCTGGAAAAAGGAAATTGCTTTCATCATTTTTACTTTGTCCCTCCTAATTGGATCGAATGTCAACTTTCCATGTGATATTCCCCAGCACGCACTCATGTTTCTAACAACCAGATTAGATCAATATGTATCTGTCTCCGTGTACCCTGGGACTGCATATACTTTGGATACATATTTATTTTGTGGATTTCATTTCCGTGTTAATCAGAATGTAGGTTCCTGGAATTTCCATTCTGAGTATGATAATCTTCTTACAGTCAGCATGATGGAAACAGCTGCATGCTGTTTACTTTGTGAAAGATGGTGTTCCTTGCTCAGATGATGACTGGATATTTACTTTCTAGACCAAAGATTGTGCTTCCATTTCTTCTTACAGATTTATCAGAATATGTTAATCTATTGAGAACTTTCAAACTCAATTTTATTAGGCCGTTGTGTTTTTTGTTTTTTTTTTTTTTGTCACAACACCTAATTCAGGGTATGTCTTAGGCTTTCCTCTAACTGTAAGGCCAGATAAGGATTTCATGTAATCTCCAGCATGGAACTCAGCACATGATAAATGCTTAATAAATGTTTGCTGAATCTGAATCTGAATGAGAGGATGGGAGTAAAAAAATGTATGTATCAGGGGAAAATAGCTTTAAAATCTGTCCTATTAATTCATTGTTTATATCAGTTTTTATCATGGCAACTTGGAATTTAATGGGTAGGAAAAGAGATTTGATTTAACTTCCATAGACTTGCAAGCATGGGCTGGTGGATGAAATAGCAGCGTGACCATTGCTATAAGTAGCAGTAGCTGGGAATTATAACCTAGGGCAGAATCAAGGGGGCCCTTAAACTCTAGTCCTACAAGTCACCAGTCTAATTAAAGAAATCATGTACCTTTACAAATGCCAAGGATGCTCTCAACTATTTCAAGAGGGACCTTGGAGAAGCACCCAGAAGAGCTATTTTTAAAAAATCTTTCTTTAGCAGTTACACCACACATTAGTAAGAAGCAGAAAGTGACTTCTTAATTTTGTTTAATAGACCCCATGTTCAGTTTGGTCTGATGCTCTTACCAGTCCTTCTTTCTCCAAACTAAAAATTGATAAATAAAAATAATAAGAATACATTTGAGAAATTCTTGCAGATTCCTTCTTGGCTGATTTTCAGTGTAGAATGTATTTCCCTAAATCCTATGTATTAAGCAATTGCAAGAGTAGGCTGGTTATACATTTAAATACCTTTTTTTTTTACTTTTTTTTTTTTAGTAGATCTTTATTGGAGTATAATTGCTTCACAATACTGTGTTAGTTTCTGTTGCACAACAAGGCGAATCAGCCATATGCCTACACATGTCCCCATATCCCCTCCCTCTCAAGCCTCCCTCCCATCCTCCCTATCTCACCCCTCTTAATGACCACTTTGAAATCATCCTTACCTTTCCTAGGAAGGTCAAAGAGTAGTCTGTTATTTGGATGCCTAATATATCTGGAAAAAGGAAATTGCTTTCATCATTTTTACTTTGTCCCTCCTAATTGGATCGAATGTCAACTTTCCATGTGATATTCCCCAGCACGCACTCATGTTTCTAACAACCAGATTAGATCAATATGTATCTGTCTCCGTGTACCCTGGGACTGCATATACTTTGGATACATATTTATTTTGTGGATTTCATTTCCGTGTTAATCAGAATGTAGGTTCCTGGAATTTCCATTCTGAGTATGATAATCTTCTTACAGTCAGCATGATGGAAACAGCTGCATGCTGTTTACTTTGTGAAAGATGGTGTTCCTTGCTCAGATGATGACTGGATATTTACTTTCTAGACCAAAGATTGTGCTTCCATTTCTTCTTACAGATTTATCAGAATATGTTAATCTATTGAGAACTTTCAAACTCAATTTTATTAGGCCGTTGTGTTTTTTGTTTTTTTTTTTTTTGCGGTACGCGGGCCTCTCACTGTTGTGGCCTCACCCGTTGCGGAGCACAGGCTCCGGACGCGCAGGCTCAGCGGCCATGGGTCACGGGCCCAGCCGCTCCGCGGCATGTGGGATCCTCCCGGACTGGGGCACGAACCCGTGTCCCCTGCATCGGCAGGCGGACTCTCAACCACTGCGCCACCAGGGAAGCCCAGGCCACTGTGTTTTTTGGAAGGCATAACAAACTAAAATTATTGGGAAATCAAATTTACTAATATGCATCTCATTACCTTTTCTTCTTCTACTGTAAACTCTGCTCTTTCTCCAAGCAGATTGTTTTTTTAAGATTAAACATTTTTCTAATTACAAATGTTATACATGTCAAGTGAAGAAAATCTGGAAAATAGACAGTCTCACTACTATTAAAATTTGATGGCTTTCTTTTCACATATATATAGTAGATTTTTGTAAGATATTATTACTCTGTGTAGATAAATATTATCAGTCCCAAAATGCTTTTTTTTCCCAGCCATCCTTTTAACTGAATCAAGAATTTATTAGATAATAAAATGAAGCAAATTATTCAATCCAACATTAAACATGTACTAAAGATTTACTATGTGCCACCCACTTTCCTCTCTCTGGGATGGGTGGGAAGGGCACAAAAATAAATAAGAAACATCCTTGCTTTGAAAAAGTTTATAAACTATAGGGATTAAAAACACAGTAAAAAATAATTGTAATATAAGGTAGACTGTGATAATAATATTAACCATTACTGAGCACTAATTATGTACCTGGTACCTTTTATTCCTCACACAGCTCTATGATGTGGGGACTCTTACTCTCCCCATTTTATAGATGAGGACACTCAGGCTGAGAGATGTTAAATATTGTGCCCCAAATCACACAGCTAGTCAGTGGTAGAACTGGGATTTGAATCCAGCAATATGGTTTCAGCCAGGCTCTTCATCACTATACTCTACCATAGGAGAGCACTTCAGTTATAACATTCCTTCAATTTATATAAATATATAAAACTCTCTCAGAGTTTTCTTACATGAGCTACAGTATTCCACAAGGTCTGTCCAGTGTTCCTCATTCTAACCTTAAGTGAAAGGACCAACAGTGGAAAATTCATTTTTGAGCTTGTAGGTCTATGAAAGCGATCCTATTGTTACAACAATGGAAAGGATAAGAAAGTCAAATAGTTTGATATTTTGCCACACTCATGGTCTGGGATAATTTTCTCTGAGATTACAGAGAATGAGTGCAGCCCATGAGATAACTCCTTTGGCATCTGAAGACTTGACAAAATCCAAAAAGTAGTGGGTGCTTTTCAGTTAGGGGTTAAATTTGGCTGTATATAAGAGAAAACCCAGACAATAGTGGCTTTTAAAATATGAATGCTTATTTATTTATTTTTGTTACATAACAAGGAGATTAAGGTTGGCCTCCAGGGATGGTCTGATGGCTCTATGATATTATCAGGGTCCTTGCTTCTTCTATACTTTCTCCTAGTCATCATGTGCTTGTGGTCACAGGTGAGCTGCTGGAGCTCCAGCCATCACATTCACGTTCCAGGCAGAAAGAAGGAGAAGGGCAAAGGAGAATAAAGGGCCTATGACAAGTGATTCAGTTCCCTTTAAAGATCTTTTCCAGAAGACTTAATTTTAGAATACGGATGTTTATTTGCATGAATGAATGAATGTTCTAGTGCTAGTCCCTTCTTTTAAGAAGGTTAAAGTGAGGTACCAAGGACAGACCTTGTGGAGTACTTGGATCTGCAGTAGGAGCAGACTCTTTCTTTTTCAAATGAATGAGTATATTCATACTGCTCTTCCTAGAACTAAGAACTATGGAGACTTTGGAAAAGAATGGTACTAAATAGTGAGAGTTTCATTTATAAGGGACATAGTTCCAAATGTTCTATGAGGTCAAGACAGGTATTTCCTTGCAAAGAAAATCCAAAGTTGTCACAAGACATCTTTTTTTTTTCTTTTGGATGTTTTAATAATAATACACAATGCCTCCTGCAGAAAGGAGCCTGGGCTAATGGCAGCCATGACATATGTAAGCATGAAAGGCACATAAATTTACGCTGAAGTCTTTGATTTAAAAAAATAAGGCTATTATTAAGTTTTAGAGAATGCAATTAATATACTATGAAAGTATTAAAATGCTTTGGAGATGTCCATTGATATAGGGGCTTTGGGAGCCCTGTGAGTAACGAACAACTCCATAATTTGTGGATCTATATTCAACTTGAATACACAGTAATATTTGGCAAAGCCACCAAGTTCTTGCTGCAGCCTCATCCTACCCAGTTCCTTCTCCCCGACACAAATATAAAGTTGATAGAATTCAGGCAAGTTCTGCACTATCACTAATATATACCTCTGATTTTCTCTCATTTGACCAAGGTCACAGAACACCTCTCTTTCAGGTCTCATAAAATTTAAGTCCTTCTCTCTTGCCATAGTCAGATCCCTAACCCGTGAGGCCAACCAGAGTTTTGTGAGATAGTTATTTATCTATTTATTTATTTAGTCTGGGATTATAGTCAAAGCAGCATCATTCTCTAAGGACAGCAGTCCTTTGCTCTAAACTTTGTTTTCCTGCAGAGTTTTCTATCTTTGTATCTGAAGGAGTCATACACCACTAAGATTATCACTCCTGGTCAGCCTCTGGGGTTGTTCTTTAACCCTATTTTTACCCAAAAGAAATTTGCAGAAAGTCAACTTCACTTTCTCACCCTGAGAGGTGTAAGATTCTTGCCACAAAGGACAAAGTTCAGAAAGTAGAACAGTTAGAAGATGGACCTGTTACAATGAACTGTCATTTGGTATTACTGAAACAAAGAATCTTGGGCCATTGTCCAAAACCTTATTTTTTATTCAGCTATTTTACTATCACATTGATGAAGTACAGGGCTTAGAAATACAAACAAATTGTTTAGAAATGAGGAGGTAGAAGCAAGGGGCAAGGACTGAAAGTCTTGATTAGTTGCTTTGGGGAGAAGGTGGGGAACAGGGAGGACTGCTCTTCTTCATCTGAGCCTTATGCTGTTACCTTTTTTTTCTAAACCAGGTACATATCAATGACAGCAGTGAAAATTAATTGAAAAATCTGAGACTGAAAAACTCCTGAGGAAATTATTAACTATTTTCATCGAAATTAATGCTTCAGAACATTACACATATTTCAGATTTCATTACATCAAATCTGTATTGAGTGCCTACTATGTACCAGCCAGTGCTCCAGATGCTGAATAGTAAATAAAACAGAAAAAATTCTGCTCTCAAGAAGGTTATAAATGGGAGTTGACAATGAACAAATAAATATATAATATATGAAATACAAATAACATAATATTATATAAAATATATACTTAAATATAAAATTTGTTATAACATTAATAAAATATATAAATATTAAATGTTGTGTAAAACAATGAAAATATGCAATAAATGAGTAAATGCTATGAAGAAAATCAAGTAGGGTATAGGGTACTGGTGTACCTAGTGCTAGTGCACTTGACATCCTGAGCAGATCATTTTTTTTTTTTTTTTTTGTGGTACACGGGCCTCTCGCTGTTGTGGCCTCTCCCGCTGCAGAGCACAGGCTCCGGACGCGCAGGCTCAGCGGCCATGGCTCATGGGCCCAGCTGCTCCGCGGCATGTGGGATCTTCCCGGACCGGGGCACGAACCCGTTTTCCCTGCGTCGGCAGGCGAACTCTCAACCACTGCGCCACCAAGGAAGTCCTCATTTTTTAATATACTCCTTCTTTATATGGCAAAATTATTATGGGAAAAGTTACATTTAATAATTATGAAATGAAACATGTGGCAGACACACTCTAAGAAGACATGCCTGCTGCTCACCTTCTGGTGTTCATCGCTGTGTTCTCCCCTCCCCTTGAGTTGGGTGGGGCTTGTGACTCGCTGCTAACCAATAGAATAAGGCAAAGGTGATGGGATGGGATTACAGATTACATAAAATGGTAACCCATCCTGCTCCAAGGCTCCCTCATTTGTTGGCTTTGAGGAAGTAAGGGTTAGGTTGGGAAGGCCCACGCGGCAAGGAGCTGGAAGCAGCCTCTGGCCTGGCCAACATCCAGCAAGAGACTGAAGCCCTCTGTCCAACATCTCACGAGGAACTGAATCTTGCCAACAACCACGTGCGCATGGGTCCTTCCCCAGCCTAACCTCAGCTGACACCTAGATTGCAGCCATGGGGGACCCTGAATTGAAGAGCCCGGCCTAGCCATGCCCTCATTCCTGACCCACAGACATGATGAGATAATAAATGTGTGTTCTTAAAGGCTGCTAAGTTTGTGGTAATATTGTTATATGGCAATAGATAACTAATACAAAACACATGTTAATAATGGCCAGAAAACAAGGGCAGACAGTGAAATTTTTGTTTTATCAAACTTCACATTTATAATCATGCTAGTAAAAAAGAAAAATTAATAAAAAGTAAAATAAAGATAAATAACTAAAAGATAAAAAGAGGGCTTCCCTGGTGGCGCAGCGGTTGAGAGTCCGCCTGCCGATGCAGGGGACACGGGTTCGTGCCCCGCTCCGGGAAGATCCCACATGCCGCGGAGCAGCTGGGCCCATGAGCCATGGCCGCTGAGCCTGCGCGTCTGGAGCCTGTGCTCCGCAACAGGAGAGGCCACAACAGTGAGAGGCCCGCGTACTGCAAAAATAAATAAATAAATAAATAAATAAATAAATAAAAGAGAAAATGGATTAAAAAATTTTAAATTATTAATTAATTTTTTTGAAAAAGAGGAAATATTGGCCTGTCACAGGAGTGAATAAACAAATTTATGGTTTTTGTTTTTAAGCCTTGACATCTGCAAATTTGTCAGTGGCTTCCTCAAAATAGATCTCTTTTGCATATTCATGTTCAACAGAGTATAGCTAGATTTGTTAATTTATCATTGCCCATAGTTGATCCTTACATAGGAATTTGTCTATACCACACAGCGGTTGGGATGGCCAGCTGCACCCAAAGCAAGCTCAGTGACTCTGAACTATTACAAATTTACTTACAAACAACATGGATCGTCCTGTCTACTTGTGTCAGGGGCCGACTGTATAGCTCAGAGTTCTCTGAAGTAACTTCCAAGTAGAATACCACGTCTAAGCACTTTCAAGTAGAGCACATTGTTTCTGGAAACAACCTAAATGTCCATTGACAGATGAATGGGTAAAGAAGATGTGGTACATATATACAATGGAATACTACTCAACCATAAGAAAAAATGAGGGCTTCCCTGGTGGCGCAGTGGTTGAGAGTCCGCCTGCCGATGCAGGGGATGCAGGTTCGTGCCCCGGTCCGGGAAGATCCCACATGCCGCGGAGCGGCTGGGCCCGTGAGCCATGGCCGCTGAGCCTGTGCGTGCGGAGCCTGCGCTCCACAACGGGAGAGGCCACAACAGTGAGAGGCCCGCATACCGAAAAAAAAACAAAAAAAAAAAAAGAAAAAATGAAATAACGCCATTTGCAATAACATGGATGGACATAGAGATTATCATACTAAGTCAAGCAAGTCAGAAAGAGAAAGACAAATACCGTATGATATCACTTATATGTGGAATCTAAAATATGACACAAATGAACTTATCTACAAAATAGAAACAGACTCACATACGTAGAGAACAGACTTGTGGTTGCCAAAGGGGAGGGGTGTGGGTGAGGGATGGAGCGGGAGTTTGGGATTAGCGGATGCAAACCAGTATATATAGAATGGATAAACAATAAGTTCCTACTGTAGAGCACAGGGAACTATATTCAATATCTTGTGATAAACCACAATGGAAAAGAATATGAAAAAGAATGTATATATATGTATAACTGAGTCACTTTGCTGTACAGCAGAAATTAACACAACATCGTAAATCAACTATACTTCAATTTAAAAAAAAGTAGAACACCGTGTTTGTTAAAGAATAAGTGATTAAAATGTGCTAATTTCAAGTGTGCATTATAGATTTTTATAAAAGTAATTGCAGCAATTGTCTAGAACTTAGACCAAGGAAAGTTTTGCTTTTTTTTTTTCTCAAGAGTATTCCATCACTGATGTTGTTTGTAATTCCTGGTGCATGGTGCTAATAAAAAGCAGACTGGGGACTTCGCTGGTGGCGCAGTGGTTAAGAATCCACCTGCCAATGCAGGGGACACGGGTTTGAGCCCTGGTCCGGGAAGATCCCACATGCCGTGGAGCAACTAAGCCAGTGCGCCACAACTACTGAGCCCGCATGCTTCAACTACTGAAGCCCGCTCGCCTAGAGCCCATGCTCTGCAACAAGAGAAGCCACCGCAATGAGAAGCCCGCGCACCGCAACAAAGAGTAGACCCCGCTCACCGCAGCTAGAGAAAGCCAGCGCACTGCAACGAAGACCCAATGCAGCCAAAAATAAATTAAAAAAAAAAAAAAAAAAAAGCAGACTGAGTTTGAGTCAGTTGTATTATTGCTGGTCCGTGCCTGGGGCACACTCCGCCCCAACCTCCGGGCACTGTGGTAAAGGAGACAGAGAGTAATGAGGGCGCTATTATGTGTAGGGTTTCCAGGGAGGGGCTCTCTGATGAGGTAATATTTAAGCAGAGATCCAGGGAAGTGAAAGAATGAGCTATGCTACTATCTGCAGGAGGATTCATGCAAGAACGAAAGTTCTGAGGCCAGAATGCAGCTGGTGAGGTCAAGGAACCAGGGGACTGAAGCTGGAGTGAGGGGGTTGTAAGAGCTGAAGAAGTTAGAGAAGCAGCCAGTCCGGTGCAGGGAAGGAGGGCAGGACTGCCTGAGGCCTGTAGTACCTGTTTCCATCACAATCCTTCACGCAGGGTGGCGTGTGCTTGGGTCTGGATTTCCAGTTGGAAAACCCCATTTGAATCAAATATTTTCCACTTAATAGAACTGTTTCCCAGTGTAGAAAATGAGGATAATAAAACCTATCTTGCAGGGCTACTGTGCTTATTAAATGAATTAAGATGATAATTTGTGCAAGTGCTTTGTAATCTGTAAAGCACCATGATAAGGACCACTCTTTGGTGTTTAAATGCTCAAGAGCCAGGGAGGTGGAGATATTCCAAGCTGAGTGCTCTGGACCCTGCTTTCCTCTTCCTTAACTGCCCCATCCATGGATTTCCAGCACCTTTTCCACACCGTCTTCCCCTTCAAGCAGGAGGCCTTGGTGAACATAGCCAGGGAGGCACGCTTCTCATCAGCATGACAGGAGGCCTATAACCACCCACTGTGATAACGTTTAAACCAAGCTAAACAGTAATAAGATAACCTTCATTTGCAAATCTGACAAGCAAAATTACAGGGTTCGGCTCTAACAGAGGGGAAATGAAGCTCGATATCATCATTTCCACATCTAAGATTAGCAGCTGGAAAGTACAGTGCATCTGTAAAGTGACAGTATCAAAGATACCCCAGTTTTCATGACACCAGCCCCACATAAAAGAGGAGTCACTTCAGAGAGTAGAAATGGAGACATTGTTCTCCCAGAGGTTATGTCAGATGGACATATCTGAGTGCTTGCAACATACCAGACCAGGCTACTATGACATCATTTGTTGAAACTACTGATAAAGGGCTTTGAAAAATAACTGCTTACCCAAAGGAAAACATGAGCTGTCTTTCCATTCTTTTTCTCCTTCATAGGTCAGAAGAAAGTGTTCTTTGCCTGAAGAAAAACTCCCTTGTATAAATCAAGTAGGGAAGATGGGGATGGAAGGACTAAATGTAAGAGTAAGAAGTTGTCCCAGGAGAAATTGAACATCTCCCTTACATGTCCATGGGTTATTTATTTCTGCATCATAGTCAGTAATTTACTAAGGTTCTTGGTTTCCAACAGACCTGGGTTTGAAACCTTGTATTCCATTGACTTGTGGGACTTGGGGCAAGCTACTTAACAGTTCTAAGTTTCCGTTTTCTTTTTCAGTAAGAGGAGATAAGACAGCATATTAGGTAGGTCTGTGATGAGGATTAAATGAGAAAATGTATGTAAAGCACAGCACAATGTTCAATACATTCTGGCTATTTGTATTGGTAATGGGGGGAAATTACATAAAAGGTTTATCAGAGAGAAAAAGCATAGGTATAATCAACTTTAAGAATAATCAAGAATAGTCAATTTAAAGAATCATTCTTAGTTTTCGAGGATTTGTCTAACATCCATTCGTTGTAATGCTTACATGTGAACTTTTTTTTTTAAGGAGTTTTTTCAATATACAGCTTTTCAGAATGCAGCTGGTTTAAATATCTTAATATATTAAGATTTAGCATAATATGAATTACTATTTAATAATTTTAGATCATGAAATTTAAATGATAGTATTAATATTTTTAAAGAAAACACTTTTTAAAATATTACCAATAGAAATACTTATTTTCAGTACAGTAAAATCTTTTTATCTGGAACCACGAGTAAATGAAGCATTCATGCCATGTAAGTAAAATTTCCAAATTACTAAAACCAAACCCTTAAATATCAAAACTCTAAAAATATTTCCTAAATGTATTTTATGTAATTATATCTATTATTTATTAAATGTATGTGTACACATGCATATAAATAACATTTTAGATGGCCATATTGAATGATTTTTCTTATTCTTGGTATTTTCTTATTGACTTTGCTTCATTGATCTGAACATCATTACTGCACACTGCTGAAATACGAATTGCCCTCAGGAGCTAGTAAAGCTCATAAAATAGAAACTCACAAATATAAATGGCTTTACACCAAAGAATTTTTCAAAAATTACAATTAGAGTTCCTTTTAAATATTTTAGAGGAAGAAAAACTTTCCCTTGACTCTCTTAGGGTCCCTGGCTGGGCCTGAAAATTAAACTGCCAAAGGCAGATTTACAGGAGAAAAGTGTACAAATTTATTTAATGTAAGTTTTAAGTGACATAGGAGACTTCATAAAGAAATGAAGACCTGGAGACAAGGTTAAGCCTGAGCACTTTTTAAAAATATATTTATTTATTTGTTTGGTTGGTTGCACCAGGTCTTAGTTGTGGCATGTGAACTCTTAGCTGCGGCTTGTGGGATCTAGTTCCCTGACCAGGGGTCGAACTTGGGCCCCCTGCATTGGGAGCACGGAGTCTTAACAACTGCACCACCAGGAAAGTCCCAAGCCTGAGCATTTTTATACCAGGTTTAATGAAGAGTAGAAAGTCATGGTAAAACATGATAGAACAAAAGGTATAAGCTAGAGTGGTAAACTGGGGGAAACTTATCAAGGCCTGTTTGTTGGGATTCCATCTGTCTTTGGAGATGAGGATGCTTCTTTTTACTGGGTGTAGGGAGGGTATCTCTCACAAGAGGGTCCTACAACCTGCTTCATGGGAGAATGGGGGAGATCAGAGTGACCTTCTTGTACCTGCTGCTTCTCTATATTCCTTCAGTTTGAAATATTCAACATGCCAAGGTGCCATATATTGGAGGAGCGTGTTCTGAAACCCATCAACATCCTTATCTTCTGGCCAAAAGAGAAGAAAGACAGACTTTTTTGAAAGACAAATGGGAAAATGAGCTGCACAGCTGCCCCCTCTGTCTTCCTCAAGGACAGTCACATCTCCACCCCCAGCTTCTCTGATTCAGAACTAGAGGATGGTACGTGACTTCCAGAGGATCCTCAGTTCTCATTTCTGAGTGTCCTCCAACCCGGCTATTTAGAGAGGTCTTTTTCTGCATAGAAGACTCACTCACAGGGAATGCAGCTGGAGGCAAGGGAGGAGTCTGACTTTCTTTCCAAGCCTTTGCCTATTAGAATCCTGCCAAGGTAAAAATCTGAACTGATAATTATAGGCCAGCACATCATTGTTTCCATGACCATAGACCACTATTACCATCAACTAAGTGTCTATGACTTTTTAATGACAGCAACATAGCAGTACTCAATGTGTCTTAGTTGAATGAGTTAGAGGGTGATCTTTTATTTTTTTAATAAAAATAGAACACACATAATAGCATGCCCACTTATATAGAACTTATTATGTGTTCAGCAGTATTCTGAATGCTTTACAGATATTAACTAAGGTAACCCTCACAATCTGTGATGTAGACAGGTAATGTCATTCCTACTTTACAAATATTTATTTATGATTATCTTATAATGAGAGATTTTGTAGTTTGCTCAAGATCACACAAGTTATAAATGGTAGAGAAGAAATTCAAACTGGGCAGCATTCATGCTTTTACCACGAATCTACACCAATTACATTTTTATGTATTAAAACTAATATATTTGCATAGAAAATATCTGTAAGGTTGTATATGCCAAACATACACAATAGTTCTATTAGAATGGTGAATTTCTAATACTTTTTCTTACTTATTTTTTGATTAAGTGAATTTTCTAGTTTTATACTTTTTCAATTAAAATGTTTCATTGTAGCTCTGGGTAAGGTGAAATAAGCATATTCCATCCTGTGCCTCCACTAAATGTAGCTACGGAACCTGGACAGGATGCATGGTACAGCTAGTTGGTGATTCTCAAAAGTAAATAGTGGTAGGAGGATCAGGAAAGAAGACCAGGATTCAAAGCACCATTGAATAGGCTGTCAGTTTGCTGCTTTAACCCTGGTATCTCCTTGGACTCAAGTAAGCCTGAACTTGGAAGGACGTAAAGAGAGAGAGCTCTAGAAGCCTTCTAGCTCAGCTCAAAGAGCAAGCAAGGGGGTTTCTCATGCTCAGAAAGAGTAGGGGAACTCATGGTGTTTTGTTTGTTTGTTTGTTTTTGTTTCTCTTTTCTTCATTTTCTTTCTCCCCAGTTCCCCAGCAATCCTGCAGCAGTGACAGGCCCAGGGACCTAAACTCTGAGGAAGAGAGAACTTTCTCTCCAAGTGAAGGAACTGAGGTCTCAAGAAAGGGAAAACAAGCCCCTGTTGTTTTCTTCATTCTTTCTCTCCTTCCACTCCCCTCCCATCTGTGCCAAATGTGGTACAGTCATGGCAAGTGCACGGTAGAACAGAGTAACTAAAGCCCAGGTTACTGGCCTAAAGACTGTAAGGGGGAAGCCCAGTGAACTTAAAAGTACCAGGGAGATTGCAAAGAGAGGAATTTTGGAACATAAGTCCATAAAAGTTCTTTATGAAATCCTAGGCTTACCTCTGAAAGTGGATCCAATCCTAAACACCACCAAAGACTTTGAGGACTGAACTAAAGAGTAAACCTCTATCCAGATCCTGGACTGGCTGCTACATGGTGCATCCACAGGACATATCTGAACAGCACAGCAAAGGCTTTGAAAGGAAAACTGATTGTGAAACCACAACCAAAAGAACTTTCCATCATAACCATTGTTTGCTGAAATAAAAATAACATAATCCACAGGATTTGGAAAAGACCCAGAGTCTCACAGCACAATATTTAAAACATCCAGTGTATAATCCAAAATTACTGAGCATATGAAGAATCAGGAAAATCTCAACTCAGATGGGAAAAAAAATGATGAGTAGACATCAAAGCCAAGAAAGCCCAGATGTGGAAATTATCTGACAGACTTTAAAATGCTCCAAGCAATAAAGGCAAGTACTCATGAAATAGAAGATAAAAAAAGAGAATTAAATGGAAGTTTTAGAACTGAAAAATAGAATAACCATAAAAGAAAATCTCACTGGATAGACTTAATAATGTAACGGAGGCAACAGAATTAACGAGTCAAAAAGTTAGTGGAATTGAAGATAGATCAATAGAAATTATCTATCTGTACAACAGAGGAAAAAGAAAAAGAACAGAGCCTCAGGGACTTGACTATCCTCAGAGACAATACCAAAAGGTCTAACATTCATGTCATCAGAGTCCCAGAAGGAGAGGAGAGAGTATGGTGCAGAAAAATTGTTTGAAAAAATCATGGCTGAACACTTCCCAAATTTAGCAAATGACATAAACCTATAGATTCAAGAAGCTCATAATTCCAAGTAGGATAAATTCAATGAAGTCTGTGCTCAGACATCATAATCAAACTGCTGAAAACTAAAGGCAATGAAAAAAATGTTGAAAGCAGACAGAGAGAAAAGATGCCTTACTTATGGAAGAACAGTAATTTGAACGACTGTGGATTTCTCATCAGAAATCATGAAGGCTAAAAGGAAGTATCACATTTTTAAAATGCTGAAAGAAAAGAACCTAGAATTCTATATGTAGGTAAAATATCCTCCAGCAATGAAGGTGAAATAAAGACGTTCTCAGATGAAGGAAAATTAAGAGAATTTATTGCTGGCAAACTGACTCTGATACCTGAAAGAAACTCGGAACATCAGTACTTTAAAAAGAGCAACATAGGGCTTCCCTGGTGGCGCTGTGGTTAAGAATCCGCCTGCCAATGCAGGAGACATGGGTTCGAGCCCTAGTCCAGGAAGATCCTACATGCCGTGGAGCAACTAAGCCCGTGCGCCACAACTACTGAGCCTGTGCTCCAGAGCCGGTGAGCCACAACTCCTGAAGCCCGCGTGCCTAGAGCCCGTGCTCCGAAACAAGAGAAGCCACCGCAACGAGAAGCCCGCGCACGGCAATGAAGAGTAGCCCCCGCTTGCCGCAACTAGAGAAAGCCCACGCACAGCAACAAGGACCCAACACAGCCAAAAATAAATAAATAAAATAAATATATGAAAAAAAAAGAGCAACATAAATGAAAATTAATTGGATATACATAATAGACTGAGTTCTTTAAAATGTGTTTGAAGTTTGAAAGCAAAAATTATGAAATTGTCTGATTGGTGTGAACGTATGTTGATATAATATGTAATAAAGTGCCAATGTAAAAGGGGAGGGAGACAAAGGGACCTAAAAGATGGTAAGATTTCTACGTTCCATAAGAAGTGGTAAAATAATAATTCTAAGTAGACTGTCAAAATTTAAGTATGTATATTGTAAGCCCTAAAGCAACACTTAAAAGTTATACAAAGAAATATAGAAAAAATCAGAGTAGGCAAATTAAAATCGAATACTACAAAGCATTCAAGTAGCTCAAGAGAATGCAGAAAAAGAGAAACAGAAAAACAACAGCAACAACAAAAAACAGAAGGAATAAGCAGAAAATAAATATTAAACTTATGTCTTAGGGGTGCATGTTTAGGTGGTGAAACTCTAAAGCAAAGTAAGGAATTGATTATTATTCAAGCCAGGATAGTGCTTACTCTGGGAAAGGAGGAAGAGAGGCGGTTGCAGTTGAGAAGGGGCACACAGGGGTCTTCTGGATACTGGAAATAGTCTGTTTTTTGACCTAATGGTGATTTCATGGGTGTTTACATCACAACAATTTGTTAAATTGTATTTTTGTCTTAGGCACTTTCCTGTATTTGCATATTTCTCAGTAAAATGTCATAGAAAAAGTGAATATTTAGAAAATTTTAAATGTTACTTTCTTTAGAAAGAATACTTTAATACCTTACTCCTCATAACTTCCTATATTTTTAATATTAACACTAACAATTAATAAATAGGTGAAGTAAAGAATTGCCCTCTGGAGTTCTATTGTAATCAAATCAAAATCATGGTTTTAGCTACTCAGCATGGAACTTACTTAACTCCTGAGTTTTGGTTTTCTCACCTGCACAGTGAGGAGTGAGCTAGAAAGTCTCTTCTGGCTGTGGATGGGGCCCTAGCGCAGGGAATAACACAGGGCATCAGCCAGCAATCTCCTTAGTCTGTTCTCAGCTTCAATCCAAACCCTTTCTGATTAAAAAAGTGTCAAAAATTGGCCTTAATTACCTAAAACCTTTTTATATAAGTTCCTTAGAAGATTATTTATAGTAAAGCCATTTAATATCATTAAGATAATTCCATGTGAGTTTTTTAAACTTATTTTAATTCGTGTCTGGTTTTTTTTTAACATCTTTATTGGAGTATAATTGCTTTACAATGGTGTGTTAGTTTCTGCTTTATAACAGAGTGAATCAGCTATACGTATACGTATATCCCCATATCTCTTCCCTCTTGCCTCTCCCTCCCACCCTCCCTATCCCACCCCTCTAGGTGGTCACAAAGCACTGAGCTGAACTCCCTGTGCTATGCGGCTGCTTCCCACTAGCTATCTATTTGACATTTGGTAGTATATATAAGTCCATGCCACTCTCTCACTTCGTCTCAGCTTACCCTTCCCCCTCCCCGTGTCCTCAAGTCCATTCTTTACATCTCCATCTTTATTCTTGTCCTGCCCCTACAGTCTCAAAATGTCTTTCCTACATTTTTAGGTTTCATCTGCTTAAAATAGTGTTTAAAATAAAAATTTAAATCAAAGGGCCAATAGGAATTTGGATAAACAAGCATGGATAGAAAATGAAAAGTATGTAAAAGTCCCATAACTAAATCCTAATTTATATCAGTACTATGGAGAAAACATAAAGCTATGTAGACAGCCTTCAGCAAAAGTGAGTATAATCACCTCAACTCTTTTTTTCTAGAATTGGAAAAAATGACTTAAAGTTTGAATTTTTATTATAAGTACTCATGTATTCTAAAATTTTAAAAGGTCTTACTTTGGGAGAGATATGAGGTTTTTCTAAAATATATAGTGTAGTAGCCTATCTTTGTGTTCTATTATACATGATAAAATTTTAAATTTGTATGTAGTAAAATGTAGAATTCCCTACTTTGTGATTCCTTTTAATCTTTTCTGTGCCTAGAAAGTAGTTCCTCATTCATTTCTTATTCACCTAATTAATCTCATTTATTTAATAAATATTGAGCATCTAATATGTGAGACACTGTTCTAGGTATACATCAGAAAACAAAACGGACAATATTTCCTGCCCTCATGAACCTTACCTGTAGAGGTAGTAGACAAAAAACATAATTAATAAGTATATTATATGATGTATTAGAAGGTAATAAGGGCCATGGGGAAAAAAACAGAGTGGGGTTATGGAAACCAATAGTGTCGGGACAAGGGCTGGGAGGTGGGGACTTGTAATTATAAACAAGGTGATCAGAGTAGAACTCATTTGAAGAGGTGACATTTGAAGAAGATGCTTAAAAGAGGCCATGAATAAGCCATGTAGCTATTTGAGGGAAGAACATTCTAGGTGAAGGGAACAGCATGTGCAAAGGCTCTGAGGTCAGAGGGTGCCTGGAGTGTTCAAGGAACAGCATGGAGTCCACCATGGCTGGAGGAGAGTGAGAATGTGGGAGATTAACCAGAGATGTGGTCAGAGAGGTAGGGGGTCTCTTGTGTGACCTTGTAAGGACTCTGATGTTTACTCTGAATAAAGTGGGAGCCATTGGAAGGTTCATGATCTAAGTTGGGTTTTGACAAGGTCACTCTAGCTTTTCTTCTGAAAATAGACTGTAGGGAGACAAGATTAGAAGCAGAGTGACCTGTTAAGAGGCTATTACAATAATCCTGGCAAGATGTGATGTTGGCCCGGACCACAGTTAACAGTAGAAATGGTAACAAGTGGACAGATTTGGGATATACGGTCAAGGTAGGATTCCAATGGAAGAATGGATTTTTTATCAACTGAGATGAAGAAGAGTATGGGTGGAGGAGGGGTGGATAAGATTAGATCAGTTCAGTTTTTGATATCTTAAATTAGATGCCCATTTGATATTAAATGACAATGCTGAGTAGTATACTGGACTGAATAGCAAAATCATGTCCACTCAGAACCTCAGAATATGGCCTAATTTGGAAATAAGACCTTTGCAGGTTTAATTATTTAGATTAAATTAATCATACTGGTTTAGGATGAGTTCTAAATCCAATGACCGTTGTCCTTTTAAGAAGGCCATGTGAACACACAGGGACACACAAGGGAGGATACAATGTGAGGACAGAAGCAGAGATTGGAGTGATGTGTCTATAAACTAAGATATGACAAGGATTGCCTGCAACTACCAGATGCCTTGGGAGAGACATGGAACAGCTTCTCCCTCAGCGCCTCCAGAAGGAACCAACCCTGCTGACACCTTGATTTCAGATGTCTGGCCTCTGAACTGTGAGAGAATAAATTTCAGTTTTATGCCACCCAGTTTGTGGTAATTTGCTAGGGTAGCCCTAAGAAACTAATATAAGCAGGCAGGTGAAAACATGAGTGAAGTTTAGGGAAAATACCTGGACTGGAGATAATACATTTGTGTGTAGAGACCATATGGATAATATTTAGAGCCACGAAATTCAATTTCAAGTAAAATGATATAAATAGGCTGGAGAAGAGGACCAAATACTGAGCCCTGGGACACTCAATATTCAGTTTGAGAAGATGAAGAGGAACCAGGTAAGGAAAGTGACCAACTCAGTAGGAAGAAAAGCATGAGTGTGGTATCCTCAAGTCAAACAGTCTTTTTAGACGGAGTGCCATCAGGTAAATCAAGCAAGACAAAAAATTGGAAATTAGCATTGAACTGGTTAATACAGTGGTCATTTGGAAAATTTAATAGAGTTTTGGCAGATAAAGCCTGATTTGGAGTGGATTTAGGGGAGAATGTGGGAAAGAAATTGTAAACAATGATTGTAAACAAGACAAGTAGCAAAACAATGTCATTTTGCTTTAAAAAAGAGCAGTCAAAATAGGGTTTATGGAAAAATAAGTGGGGTCATGAGAGGGCTATTTTAAAATGGGAAAACCAACAGCATATTTATATGAAAAAGGGAGTGATCCAGGTGAGAGATGAAAACCGATCTGTGTAGGAGATTCAGGGAATGAGCGATGTCCTTGGATAGGGAAGAAGGGATGAGATCTGGGGCTACACTGTCCAGTATGGGAACCACAGGTGGCTTCTGAGCACTTGAAATGAGGCGAGTCCAAAGTGAGATGTACTGTAGGCACAAAATACACACCAGATTTCACAGACTTAGTATGAGCAAATGAATGTAAAATATCAGAGGCATTGTGACATCAACATGTGACAATATTCACAGAGTATTGCCAACCAGGGAAACTCAGGTGCTTGGTTTTTACTGAGGTCCATTACATAGACATGATTGATCAATTGCCCACTTGGTCGACCTCAGTGTTCAGGCCCCTGATCCCGGGAGACCCAAAGCCTCGGCCCTGAGTTCTGTGGTTGGTCTTTCTGGCGTGGCCTGCCCTGCCCTAAATCACATTGTCAGACTATCTACTGCCCCAGGAGAAGAAAGACAACAGAGATCACCTCCCAGCAGCTGGGGACAAAGGTCAGACCTCTTGTGATGGAGGTTAATTCTTCACTACACAGGGCTGCTGACATCTCTTTGCTTCCTGTGTAGTGAAGAAGAGAACTCAAGAGCTTCAGCTCAGGGGATCAGACTTTTTGCAGAGAGAGCTCACTTTGGCAGGGCCTGAAAGGCTCTGCTCTTCAGTTCTCCGAGGGGAAATGAGCTCACCTCGCATTGGAAAAGCCCTTAACCAATCAGTAGCACAAACAGCATACTCCAGGAGGCCTCAGTTCAACCTGAATCACACTGAGGAAATTGCCCTTAATGTGTCATCCAAATTTTATGTAGACCCAAATGTTTCATTTAAATGTAAAACAAAAATAACAGAATGTATCTGAGTAAAATGTGCCTCTCTTCCAATCATGCTGTTCTTTCCCTAGCACTCAAAATTCAAACCCTGCTGAGAAGTTACCCTACATCACCTTCCCAGCCAGCAAAACTCCCATTAGAGAAAGCCAACTATTTTTGAATCATTTCTCCAGTACATTACAGATACAAAGACAATAAGTCAATGACCAAGAACTAACTTTGTGACAGGCACTAGACTAACACTCTTGCAGGAAGGGGGATCCCTTCTAGGGCCCGAGTGTGGGCTCTTGTCTAACACTCGGAAATGAATTGTCCGAGGAGACACATGTGCTGACAGAACAAGAGACTTTATTGGGAAGGAGAACCCCGGTGGAGAGCAGCAGGGTAAGGGAACCCAAGAGAACTGCTCTGCCACGTGGTGGCTCACAGTCTCAGGTTTTATGGTGATGGGGTTAGTTTCCGGGTTGTCTCTGGCCAATCACTCTGACTCAGGGTCCTTCCTGATGGTACGTGCATCACTCAGCCAAGCTGGTTTCCAGAGAGAAGCATTCTGGGAGGTGGGTAGGACACATGGACTGGGGTTTCCTCTCTCCTTTTGACCTTTCCCGAATTCTTCTGGTTGGTGATAGCTTGTTATTTCTGCATTCCTTACCAGTACGTCCTGTCTAAGATAACTCATGCGACTGGTTTCTATAAGGCCTGGCCAGGGTGGGCAGTTTGAGTTAGTGATTCCCCTAACAGCACCATGAAGAACACAGGGGCGAATCAGTGAGGCATCCTGCCCTCTGGGATCTGACAGTCTAGAAAGGCAGGAAACACACACAAAAATAACCTGAGGGTAGAGGGAGAGGTGGTTCCACACAGGCCTACAGGGAAGGGAAATGAGAATTTCTCCCTCAGAGCCTGGAACACAGGCCCATACTTTGTCCTTTCCAAGGTGGAGAATCCTTTCTCTCTGTGACCTAGTCCTAGAACATCTATTTTCCTTTTAAATTGAAACCAAGCCCAGGACGCTGCAGGGCCCTCCTGGGTACAAAAGCACCTAGGTGCCCTCCATTTCTTGTTTGTATAAAAAGACTTTAGTCTCCTAGGTCTTTCCTGAGTTCTAAAGAGCAGACTTAAGGAGTTACTAACTAGGGACATGAGGAAATGCAGAAACAAAGGAAAAACAGGCAAGAAGTAATAGTTCAGTGATAAAACAGAGTCCTAGTTCCTCCTCAAGGTGAAACCACACAGATTAGGACTTGAACCCACGGGCTGGGACTTGAACCCAGACAGAACCCAGACTGGGACTTGAACCCACTGTCTTTTAATTGAGATCATACACCTAGTCTCTGGACTTAATGAAGCCCGGGTTCTATATGTCTCATCGCAGAAAGAATTCAGTGAGAGACAAAGTGATAGGTAAGAAGGGGATTTATTTAGAGAGAAACACATTCCATTGACAGAATGCATTCCATCTCAAAAGGTGAGAATGGCCTTGGGAGAGATATACTCCACAGACAAGAGTATGGGCCATCTCAGAAGGCGAGAGGGCCTGAAATATGGGGTGGTTAGTTTTTATGGTCTGGGTAATTTCATATGCTGATGAGTGGAAGGATTATTCCAACTATTTTGGAGAACGAGGTGGGGATTTCCAGGATTTGGGCCACCGCCCACTTTTTGGTCTTTTATGGTCAGCCTTGGAACTGTCATGGGGCCTGTGGGTGTGTCATTTAGCATATGCTAATGTATTACAACGAGCATATAATGAGGCTCAAGGTCTACTGGTAGTTGAATCCACAAGGGCTATGTCATTCTTTTAAAGGTTGTGCCCTGCCCCCTTCTGCCCTGTTTCAAAGGGATATACATAACACTATGATACATATCTGAGTTGAGTTCCTGCAGAACTCAAAGATATATTATTATGCCTATCCCTTGAGGAGGAAATAGGACTCTGCTTTATCACTACACTATTGTTTGACTGCCTTTTTTTCCTGTTCTTGCATTCCTTTGTTCCCTTAAGACCATTAATTACTGAGACTTTTCAAGGGCAAGCATTGCAGCCAGGCTTAGATCACAAAAAGCCTTAGGCCAAAATGGCTTCTCTTATGTCAAGAAAGCCATTCCTGGTTCTCTTTCTCCAGGGACCCGCTAACCTATCTGCTTACGGTTCTACCGCCCCACCTTGCTTCTCTCCACCTTCAGTGGAAGCATTCTCACCTCTGTCAAACCCTGCCAGCAAGCACCACCAGCAACACCCTGCACAACTCAAGTGTGTTACTATTACTTTGAGCAGGTGAAACCGTGCAACTCAGTTTGGGACTTGAACCTGCATGCCGGGACTGAGATCACACACCAGACCAGATACAGACACACTGAGACCGGTGATGGCATTCAGGACATGGACCTCAAAATATTGCTCCTTCTTATATTGAATATTTTAAGCTGAAAGAATTTGAGAAAATGGCAGAAATAGGAATGTTATTCTGAGCTCAGAGTAACATTCACCTCACCCTGCTTCCCTGAAACAGGTCATAAACCTCTCATGTGAAACATCCCCTCCCTGTACCTGGAGGAAAGGAACATCCTTGTCTCTAAAACAAGACAAAAGGACGCCAAGAAGAATCCTCTAACAGATAGGTCTTGCTAAGTTGCCCCATTTAATACACTTACCTCATACTCCTTGCCCTATCGTACCCCCCACGACTGTCCACTCTTCTCAAACCCAGCATTAAAATACTCAAGTCTAACTCTTTCTTCGGGTCTTCATTTCCTTACGAAGACCTCCGTGTCCCATAAAACTCATATTAAATACATTTGCATTCTTTTCTCCTGTTAATCTGTCTTTGTCAGTTTAATTTTCAGACCCAGCCAAGGACCCTAATAGGGTCCAGGAAAACTTTTCCTCTCCTACACCAGAGTCACTTGCTCCTCTCTGACTGTGGGTGCTCCATGGTCATCGTGGTCATCACCCCATAGTGTAGCCCCTAATTATTTGCTAATTGCTTTACGTGGATATGTTTGGTTTCTCCAATTGCACTGTGTAGGTCTTAGCCTGACTAGTTCTTTCTCATCATTTATGTCTCCGCTTCAATGGGCCCCTGAGGAAGGACTTCCCAGCCCACCCTAACTAAAATACACCCACCCCCAGGCATTCTCTCCCTTTAGCTTGTGACATTTTCTTCATTCATTGATCACTATCTGAAATGATTTTTATTTATTCATTTACATGTTATTTTCTATCTTCACCAGCCACCCCAATGTTGGTTGTTTATAAAAAGCAACTATTTTGTCTGTCTTGTTCATCCCTGTATCTCCAGGGTCTCATCATGTTTTCAACAGTCCATATGCATACACTGCAAGTTCACGTATGAGATATAGTCAGTGCCCTGTGTGTATATGTTGGAGGAAAGGGAGGGGTGTTGGAATACAGCAACGAGATCCTCGCCTCCATATGGTTTACAGTCCAAGTTTAATCCATACTTGAATGATTTTGGATTAAGCAAATAGGTGTTACAGGTTAAAAGCACATGTTCCTATACACTCTACCATATATAAAATAGATAACCAACAAGGACCTACCGTACAGCACAGGGAACTCTACTCAACATCTTGTAATAACCTATAAGGGAAAAGAATCTGAGAAAGAATATATATATGTAAAAAAAAGCACATGTTCATATGGAAATAGTACTAAATGATGCCCTGATTGTTGATCATTTTAAGTCTCACAACCTTAATTAGAATACTTATAATTAGTAATTAAACTGCACTTTATTTATTTGCTTTTTAAAAATTTTTTTTGAAGAAATTGAGTATTTTTATATTACTCTTGGAAAGACATAGATAGTATGTAAAGTATATATGTTTTTTAAATTTATTTTTTGGTTGTGCTGGGTCTTTGTTGCTGCGCGAGGGGTTTCTCTAGTTGCAGCGAGCAGGGGCCACTCTTCATTGGGGTGTGCGGGCTTCTCATTGCAGTGGCTTCTCTTGTTGTGGGGCGCGGGCTCTAGGCACGTGGGCTTCAGTAGTTGTGGCACACGGGCACTGTAGTTGTGGCTCATGGGCTCTAGAGCGCAGGCTCAGTAGTTGTGGCGCACGGGCTTAGTTGCTCCGCGGCATGTAGGATATTCCCTGACCAGGGCTCGAATCCATGTCTCCTGCATCGGCAGGTGGATTTTTAACCACTGTGCCACCAGGGAAGTCCCTATTTTTTTTTTTAGCAACATAATTTTTTTTTCTTTGGAATAAAATTGCTTTACAATGTTGTGTTAGTTTCTGCTGTACAGTGAAGTGAATCAGCTATACGTATACTTGTATCCCCTCCCTCTTGGACCTTCCTCCCACCCCCCACCCCTCCATAAACTGCACTTTAGAAGAGAGAATTTTTATTTTTAAATTTTTATTTATTTTATTTTTTTAATTTTTGAATTTTATTTTACTTATTTTTTATACAGCAGGTCCTTATTAGTCATCAATTTTATACACATCAGTGTATACATGTCAATCCCAATCGCCCAATTCATCACACCACCACCACCACCCCCCTTGGTGTCCATACGTTTGTTCTAGAAGAGAGAATTTTTCAATTCTGGATTTTCTTTTCCAATTTTTCCAAGTTTGTGAAGTTTTAAATCATAAATTGGTGAGAATTCTATGTAGGGTTAAATTCCTGATTTAACTCTCCTTTGAAGAATTTTATCTGATGAGGCTGGAATGGAAATAACAACAATTGTGTGGAGAGGGAGGTCTGTCAAATAAAATTTTCATTTGTTTATTTAGCTCTTCCCTTTCCTATTATCCTCTAGTGTGACTTTTTATAGTTGTTTGTGTCCGGGAAGTTCCATTTTCATCAGCTGACCCTGACCTCTATACTGGTTCAATTCAGCTGCTATTTATCAGGCAAATGTTTACAGAGTTCACAGCACCAAACCAGGCAGGAGCCAAGCCATGGACGGAGAGTCTCTGCTCCTGAGATAAGGGGTCGTATCATCCGTGTACCTTTTTACACTTTGACTAAATGATTCTTTTGGCCTTTGAATTATCTGCTTAATTGTTTAGCTTTTGCTGGCATTCAATATTTGTGAGTGGGGAATGGTGGCAGATATTTCTGAGATGTGAAAAATCTCACCTACCTACTTTGGTTTAAATGGTTCTAGATTGCACAGTACTAAATATGGCTGTTTATTCATACAAAGCAATAAAATGGAACACTCTATTCCCATAGAAACAGGTCTGGAAGGGTACCCAGAATGCTCTCTGGGAAAGAAGCAAGATTTGAAAAGGAGAGTGAAGGCTTTACCTTTGAAGTTTGAATTTTTCATAACTTTTGTATGTTATTTATATAATTAAAATAATTAAAAAAAATAAGTTTGAGAGAGAAAAATACAAGATAAATGTCATATTCTCAGATTCTATACCAAGGTTGGAAATAAGAGAAAATCTCAACTCTCAATGAGATTGTACACATTTTCATGAAACTCAACAACCAGTAGAAAGGGGAGAAGTGATCCTGGCCGTCTTTAGTGATTCCTTTGTAAGAAGCTGTCTGTTCCCAGCAGATGTTTTATTGATGCCTCACAGTGTGCAGCTCATTCCCCAAGCACTCTCAATTCCCCACCAAGAGTCTTTCCATCTCTGCCTGACTCTGCCTGCCCCCTACTCTACGAAGCTAGCATCTTGTGCCACTGAAAGTCTGCGATCTTTCCTACGGCTGCTGACCTGATATTGATGGGAGATAAATTTTCATTCTTGCCAGTCGCCCTGCCAGCCAAGCCCCTAGCCCCTCCTAAAGGAACTAGGTGTACTCACAACTCTTCTGGGGTGACTGGACCCGGCTGAATCCCTGACTCACGGGCAGTCAAAACATATAGGTTGGTTCACTGTCCATGATATTCTGGCATGAAAAGCCTTTCCAAACAAGGATCAGTTGGCTTCAGCCATCTAACTTTCAGGAGTTAGAATTAAGAAACACTGAGAAAAGGGGGCAGTTTGCAGTAAGAGTTGTTCAGATTATGTAAAAGAAAGAGGCCTTGAAGTAGAGCAGAGGCCGTGAGGAGTCATGAGCAAGCTGAACTTGGGAGGAAGCAGAATCAATGTGCACATGGGTGTTTTAAGAAAATATTGTGAGTAAAATGTGGGAAAGGCAGTTGAGAGTGAAAGAGAATCAGAGATGCCTAGAGGAGCAAACCTGCAGAGAGTAAGCAGGGCACGTTCCAGAAGACCCAGAAACTCCACCACCTGAGCTCCCAGAAGGTTCTCAGCATCTCAACGAGTTTCTCATTGCCGTCCCCTTGAGCCTGGCTCTGACACCATTCTAACCTTCCTGAAACCTGGGTGTTCTGCTTTTCTGGGGTTCTCTGAGACTTGACCATGAGGCTGAGATCACTGTTTCCTCATTTCTATAAGACGAGATATAGCACATTCTTCATTACTTGAGGTGACCTGAGTCTTTTTTTTTGGCTGTGCCGCGCGGCATGTGGGATCTTAGTTCCCCAGCCGGGGATCAAACCCGCGTCCCCTGCATTGGAAGCACGGAGTCTTAACCACTGGACAGCCAGGGAAGTCCCTGAGTCTTATTCTTAAAATTTAGAGAGCCTAACTAAAATAGTTCCCTCAGCACAGAAGGTGGAATGGACACAGCTGAGCATCACGGAAAAGGCATGGTCTTCTAAGCACACCGGTCTGAGCTGCAGGCCAGGATCTGCCACGTGTGTGCTGTGAAGCTTTGGGCAAGTTACTCACCTACTTACCTACTTCTGAGACTTGTCCTTCCTACCAGGAAATGCCTATTGTTCAGGACTGCGGTGAGGCCCAAGAACGGTTTATGTCAATAGCTGCAGTAGTGTCCGCCACAGCACTCAGTACAAGTTCATGCCCTTCCTTGTCTCTGGATGCTTCCTGTCTTGTGCGGTAAAGCTCGACCTGCCCATCGCCCTTCAGGGACAACAGCCATGGTTAAAATTGTCTGCTTCCTGTCTCCCTGGGTTCTGCTGTTTAACTCTTTTGAGCTCACACACTTAAAGAGTGAAAGTCAATCTGGTCTAAGCCATAAACATGGATTTGTGGTCAGAGTTTGGGCTCATTTCATTTGATAGCTACCAAGAGTTCATTAGAAGAATATGGTCAGAAGCCCACTATAATGCAAGCAGTTGCACAGGGCATCGGGGACCGGGAGTTACCTTTCTTATACCTACCTTCAGTCAGGCTGCCATCAACAAATATTTCTGTGCAAGGTACTGCCAAGATCGGAGGACCACAGCATTGCATGTGATGAGTTGTGGCACAGTGATCGAGTCACAGTAAGTTTGTTTCAAATTTCACTTATTTAGGATTTGCAAATGTACGCTGGTTATTTGAGCAGTGTAATTAAACATTGTAAAAATGGTGCTTAACTCTCTTAACCAGATCTTAACTAGGACTAACTAAGATTTAATCTAAAAATGTCTCCTGCATGGGCCCATAGTGTCCTGCTCCTAGACAGGGCTCGTTAAGGATTTATGGACAAGTGACTCAGTAGCTGCTCTGGCTGCTGCAGGAATCAGCAAACATCTGTAAAGCTTGCGGAGCCAAACAGGAGTATTACGATGTAGAAAAATATATGGTGGTATTGTGATTATGGTGGGACCAAATTACCCTAAAATCATAACATTTAAGAGGCACCCAAACATATATTCTTCCTGAGAAACTAATCTGCTTATTTTCCCTGCTTGGACCTCTTTTTCCTGCAAGCCTTTAGACTATAGTTTTTTTTAAGGGACCTGTAAACATCTCTCTGTATAAATCTCAGAGAAGTAGCTTTCTGTGCCCTGCTGACCTCTTTCTCTCAAAAACAAAACAAGCAAAAGAAAACACAAACCAGAAAACTGAGCATCCTCAATAATCTTACCAGGCCAACATGAAATATGAACATTCCACAAGCATCATCAATTATTTCTCAGGCATAAAAGACAAGTGCAAATGTAATTATTCCACCAACTTAAAGATCTGCCTTAAGAAAAGCAAACCACAGTATCAATAATGCTCTAACAACGATGAAAGGAGGAAATCTTTTATGAAAAAACCAATGAGCAACTTGATAGATCATTCACCCTTCCTACCAGGCACAGGTGTTCCCCCCAAATATATGTTAAGCAAGTCAGTATAAACGCCAATTTGAATAAAGAACAACATATCTTCTGCAGGAAGATCGCTATGACTCTCTGTTCAGTAATGGGAAGTTAGATAAGCTAGAGATAAATCTAGAACCTAAAATAATATTTACATCCTCTGGGAGCCCTTGTCATCTGTAACGTAATATGCACATATGTTCTGTGCCTTTGTCTAGAGAGCTGTGCAGAATCTGTTCAAATCAGTAAAAATGTTGTGAGTTAAAAAAATAAAATGATGGGCTGACTTTTCACATTGAAACCCTTCACATGAGAAGGTCCATATCAAGGAACAATCCATAACAGCTTGCTTAGGTGGCATCCAAACGCCAGTACTCAAGGGGAGAAAGATGCATCATCAAGCGAAGGTCAAGCTTGCCACAACTAGAGAAATCCCTCGCACAGAAACGAAGATGCAACACAGCAAAAATAAATCAATTAACTAATAAACTCCTACCCCCAACATCTTAAAAAAAAAAAAAAAGGTCAAGTTAAACTTGAAGAATAATAAGAAGAAGATATGGCATATAATTACCATCTCCCAACTTGATATTTAGTTGTTAGGTAAGTACCATCAGAGAAGACAATAGATGGAAAGGAACACCTTAAAGGGGGAGAATCAATATTACTAAAATTGTTCAAGAAAGAGAATGACTAGGAAACCGCCCTTAGGATCCATACTGTGAATTTGGTGTCATTATAATGTTATGTTAAATAAAATCCAGTTATTTCTCATGATTAAATGACTTGGGATGGGGACCAAGATGCACCATTTTCTCAGATTTTCATTTTTAAGACATTTTTCTTCCATTACCATCATCATCACCATCATTATCCAACACTGAAGAAATAACTGTGTGTTTCATAAGAGGAGGGGCCAGGAGGGCTACCTGCTAGCACAGTAAGGCTCTCTCCCTGCTGCTTCAGCTCATAGTGTTCTTTCTTTTCTTTGAGAAGAGACCCATCCTGTTCCCTTTGGCAATCTGTCTGGTCCTGTCCTAGTTTTGGCGTGCTTCATGGGACTGTCATGCCTAAAGCAATTCCCGGCCTTACACATACTTTCTACTTTTCTCAATTCCTCCAGGACAGCGCTGAGCAGGTCTCAGACATTGATGGAAGTGAAATCAATCAAACAACCCAGTCACTCATGTTCTCCTTTCATGATAAGGATGTTTTCTGTCCAGAATCTCACTCTTCCTTTTCTGTGTCTCAGGCAATGGTAATGTCATCTTTCCCATCAAGAATCATTAGAATGAACATTACAGATTTTTTTTCAGACAAATCATCCTGAGTTTTTCCCTGAAGTCCCTTTGCTTTCTTAGAATTCTTTTGCTTTCCTTCAAGTAGACTTAAATAACTGAGTGGTGTGTGTGCCTGTTTATTGTGCTGTCTCTATGGCAACCATCTTGATGCTTCTTGGAGCTCCTTCTGAGCTCAACAGTGTCTCTATACAGAAAGAGTCATTGTGTGTGGACAGACACCCTTCCTGGCATGATGAAGAGCTCTTGGAAAAGGCAGCCTTTATTTTTACTCAGAGATTAATCTTATTAATTATAATGCCATCATTTTCAAACAGCATCTCAAGGAGACAAGCAGAATGAAATAAGTACCGCTTTATGGAATTTTAGAGTTGCACAACATATTCATGGTACTAATTATAATCTCCAGAAAACTAAAGTTCAGATAGCAGTCCTTTACCTCCAAATTGCTGGATTTCCCCTCCATCAGACCATGTAGAACTTGCCCATTCCTCCCAAGTGTTCTTGGCAAATCTTGTTCATTCCTCTCTGCCTAGCTGTGGTTAGTAATTAACAAATTAGCTCCATGATTTGTTCATTTATTCATTCAATACTATACCTGCTCCCAAATCCCCCTGTGCATTCCAAAAAGGATTTAAGGTAGATTGCCATCCTTCTTGTGGAAAAACAAGGGGGGTGTCTTGTTCCTCAGCATTTTTTCACAAAGCCCTTTGTCCCCAAGCTGGACTTCTGTTCCTTATCTCTCTCAGCCAAGAACCAAAGCCCGTTCTTTGGAGATGGGCCCCACTTTTCTCTTCAAGGACAGGTTTGAAGTATCTGGTTGGAACGGTGGCTGGGTTATGTCCCCCTCTCCATCTAGTACTTCACTCTGAAGAGAAATGGTTTGTAAGTATCTCCTCTGAGCTTAAAACCCACATATACAAAACAGCTGATTAAAAAAAAAAAAAAGGAAGAAATTTCAAGCGGCTTCCCTTGCCTAGAAACAGATTAATTGTCCATGCATTTTCAATGAATCCAAATCATGACAAGAAGTATCATGAGCTGGGCCCATGAGAGCTTGTTCACAGAAACTGATAAATAAAAATGTATCCATACATTTTCCACTTATGCTTGTTCATTTCATGTGTGATGCTTCTAGAACGACTGATCTTACAGAAATAGGTGGCGTTTTTTTACTTCACCCCTTTCAATTGCCATAGTGAGTTTTAAATTCCTTCCATCTGTGATCCAGCCATACCGTACAACTTTTTCTCATGTCCTCCTGTCTGCTTTAGGAAAATGCCTCTAGTTTTCCTGGGGATGTTTTTCCTATAGGAATAATTCAAAGAAAGAAAATAACTCAGTTGATAAACGTGACCATCTTCCACTTCAAAATGGACATACTCTTTGCCATATGGTGGGAATTATGGAGAGATTCTTTATCATCCCATTATACTCAGCTGTTGTTTACTTTTTGTGAATTGAATGTTGACAATTATAGTTTGAGGGGTTTTTTTTAAACAGCATATGCTGAACAAGATAAAATATTTAGAACAACTTACTTTGGACTTAGTAATTACGCTACATTCTTCCAGCCTATTTATGACTAAATTAGAACATTTAGTAATGTTTGGAGACAACTCCCACACTTTGTAAGCACTAAGGGAAAAAAATATAATTTATTTAATTGGTTTTCATTTGAAAGGGAAATAACCCCATTTCAAGCGTCTTAGTGTTAGAAAAGGCACTGTGTATTCCCCATGAAAATACACAGATGCTCATACATTTGGGAAATTAACATATATCTTCCACAAGGAAACGTATGAAGGCTATTTCATTACATTACAACCATTCCTTTCATGCACATGTTTTTGCAGAATCACTACCAGTCACCTTATCTTCCCCTCATATACTCTTTACAGAAGCCCTGAACTTCAGATCAGAGATGAGGCTATTAAATTATCATTGGGGCTTCCCTGGTGGCGGAGTGGTTGAGAGTCCGCCTGCCGATGCAGGGGACACGGGTTCGTGCCCCGGTCCGGGAAGATCCCACATGCCGCGGAGCGGCTGGGCCCGTGAGCCATGGCCGCTGAGCGTCCGGAGCCTGTGCTCCGCAACGGGAGAGGCCACGACAGTGAGAGGCCCGCGTGCCGCAAAAAAAAAAAAAAAAAAAAAAAAAAAAAAAAATTATCATTGGTCTACAGTGTCACCATAGACAGGCATCATTCTTTCAATATGCACTTAAGGAATGCCTCGCCTGTTATGCCAGGCCTGTGCTGGGCACTTGGATTCTGAGATGAACTAAATATGGTCCCTTCTTCAAAGACCTCATGACTTAAAGGCAGAGTCAAGGAAGAAAATGCACAATTACAACTCTGTAGTGGAGAGGGGGCAGAGGGGGCACCTAAATCAGCCAGAATGGGAAGGGGTGGCAGCAGGGCAGCTGAGAAATATTACCAAGAGCAGGCAACATCTGAGTGGGTAAGGGGAAGAGAGGAGCTTCATGCAGTGATGACCCCCAACTCAAAGGCTCAGAGAGAGGAGAGAGTGCTCTTGAGTTAATGATAGCTATTAGTTCATTGGCGGGCTGGGGGGAGAGGGGAATCAGACTTAAAAGTTAGGTGCAGAGCAAATGGTGCTGAGCTTTGCACTTGAACTTGACCCTGAAGGCAGTGGGGAACCCATGAAGGATTCTGCATTTTCTCGGGTGTACCATCTGGGAGGGTGGAGAGGAGCTGCACACAGGGCAGTCTATGCTGTCTGAACCTGAACTAGGACTGTGGCAAAGGGGTGCAGACTTGAGTGAGCTCTCAGGGTGGATCGAATGTGTTTGAATTGTGGGAAATCTTGTTTGCAGGAAAGCCTAGTCAGAAAAGCTGGAGGAAAGAAAAAAAATGCTTTGTCCCCTTTCCACGCTGCTATGGCTAGGCTCCAGGACGACAGTGGAAGGACACATTTTGCTCTGATAACATGATTATCCAGCACTTACTGTGACCAGACCTGGTGCTCAGCACTTTACACTGAAGGGGATCAGAAAATGCCACTTTGGCATAAGGATTACTTTGAGCTGAAAGCAAATGAGAAGCAGCAGATGTGGAAAGAGTTCTCTGCTCTCCCTTGTCTGCCTAAAAGCAGGGCATCAATTTCCCTTTATGAAGGTGTCCTCCCCCCCCCCCTTCCCCCACCAGGAAGGGAAGAGCGACTCTGATCTCTGGAGCTGGAGAGTCAAAACCGAGATGAGTCTGCATAAACAGACCTTACTAAAATAACCCTTATCTTCCATTAGTTCCCCCATATATCTCCTAGTCACTTCCCCACAGTTTATCGTCACTTGAAGCCCAAACCTCCTTTCCTTTCTTAAAATAGTATATAAGCCCCCGAGTCTAACCAATTCTTTGAGTTTCACTCCTTTGCTGTGAACTCATGTACATGTAAATATTAATAAAAACTGTCTGTTTTTTCTCCTTTTAAACTGTCTTCCTTTAGTTGAACTTGCAGGGCCCCAAAGAGTAAACCTAAGAGAGTAGAAGAAAAGTTTTTCCTCTCTGACAATATACATCATCATCTCATTGAACCCTCACCCCTCTCAGTAAAGAAAGTCCTACTATTATCCCACTATATCGATGCAGAAACTAAACTAAGAGATGTGAAGGAGCTGATTCAAGGACAAGTAGCTGATAGGTAGCAGGTCTGGGATTAGGGCTCATGCCTATATGACTACACTGCCTGATCATCTAACAATTATGCTGTCTAATTTCAGCCCATTTGACCTCCAGACCTAAAGCCTAGTCTTCCAGCCTGGTCTCTAGCAGTAACAAAGGTGATTCCATTTGCTCTACCTTTGTTTTATTTTTTCAACTTGTTCAGAACCCAGCATGGGGAAGAGGAGTGCTGTTTGAGGCTTCTTCAGAGACCTTAACATTATTCATAAATTCTTTTGGAACTGGGTTTATGGGCCTTTTTTTTAGTTGCTACAATAGCAGAGAAAGGCCTAAAGGCATGAGCACCTGGGCTTAGATGATTGGACAAAGTTCCCCTCCTCAGCAATTTCTGGAACTCCCCAGTTGGGCTCACATGTGTCCATGGATCATCCCTGCTTATTGCTCACTTCTCAACTCTGCAGTCCCTCACCTGACAGGTCTACAGTGCCATTGAGCTAGATTATTGTTCCTAATGCCACGTTAATGTGGCCAAAATTAATATCTGCCCATGAGGTTGGAATCCCACCATATGTTGTTGCTGTTACAAGTAAAGTCCTGCTGTATTTGTGTGTCAGTAAAGCTGACTTCTACTATAAGGCTCCTCCTGATTTCTAGAACCACCAGCACCCTGAACTCCCAAGGCCAGAGACCTTCCCCCCTCATAACATATTCTCCTGTAGCGGTCCCCATAATTCTCACTGTAATCTGGCTGCTTTGGAACCACTGGCATGCTTTGAAAACATGCACACACACACAGACACACACACACACAACTAATCCCCTAGGGTGTACATGGTTCAAGTCTTTTTCCTTGGAGGCTCCTCAGCTTCAGTGTAAATCAAGGCTTCTAATACATGTACCAGGGGATTGTTATCTCCACACTTCACTCTCTGGAAGCATCTGAGTCTCAGCCATGAACTTGTGTCAGTGTATGTTTTAAAAGTTGAACCCAAGGTGAAGAGTTCTGCCCTCTGGACAACCCCCTGGGCTCCTTCTCCATTCTCCATTTTATTTGATCAATTTACATGAGTTTGGTGGAAAAAATTTGACCTCTTGGAATGAAGTCAGATAAGAATATCCTACAAAAGAGCATATTTCTTCACAGTTCTATTTAAGCCCCATGATGGGGTCAAGGTTCCAGGTCAAGAGGTAGCTAAACTGAGGAACAGATTAGTTTGGGAATCTTCAGTCACCATTGATGGGAAAGTAAATTGGTGCAACCACTGTGGAAAACAGTATGGAGAATCCTCAAAAAATTAAAAATAGACTGCAATATGATCCAGCAATTCCACTCCTGGGTACTTACCTGAAGAAAACAAAAACGCTTATTTGAGGGCTTCCCTGGTGGCGCAGTGGTTGAGAATCCGCCTGCCGATGCAGGGGACACGGGTTCGTGCCCCGGTCCGGGAGGATCCCATATGCCGCGCTCCGCAGCGGGAGGGGCCACAGCAGTGAGAGGCCCGCATACCGCAAAATAAAAACAAAAAAAACAAAAAAAAAAACGCTTATTTGAAAAGATATATGCACCCCTATGTTAATTGCAGCATTATTTACAATAAGCAAGATATAAAAGGCCACTACGTGCCCATCAATAGATGAATAGATAAAGAAGATGTGGTATATACATATACAATGGAATATGACTCAGCCATAAGAAAGGAATGCAGTACTGCCATTCGCAGCAACGTGGATGTAAATGGAGAATATTATGCTAGGTGAAATAAGTCAGACTGAGAAAGACAAATACTGTCTGATTTCACTTATAAGTGCAATCTAAAAACAAAACAAATGAACAAACATAACACAGAAACAGAGTTATAGATACAGAGAACAAATTGATGGCCCCTGAGGAGAGGAAAAAAAAAGGTGAGGGAGATTAAGAGGTACAAACTTCCAGCTGCAAAATAAATGAGTTACTGGTATGAACTATACAGTGTGGGGAATATAGTCAATAACTATGTAATATCTTTGTATGGTGACATATCCTAGCTAGACTTATTGTGGTGATCATGTTGAAGTGTATAGTAATATCAAATCACTATGCTGTGTAACAAGAACTAACACAGTGTTGTAGGTCATTTATACTTCGAAACAAAAACAAACTCATAAAAAAAGAAATCAGATTTGTGTTTACCAGAGGTGGGGGGTAAAGGGCAGGGGAATCGAATGAAGGTAGTCTAAAGTTACAAACTTCCAGTTAAAAGATACATAAGTACTAGGGACAAAATGTACAACATGGTAAACATAATTAATGCTGCTGTGTGTTATATATGATAGTAGTTAAGAGAGTAAATGTCAAGAGTTCTCATCACAAGGAAAAATATTTTTTCTATTTCATTAATTTTGCATCTGTACAAGATGATGGATATTCACTGACTTATGATAATCATTTCATGATGTATGTAAATCAAATCATCATGCTGTACACCTTAAACTTATACAGCACTGTATGTTAATTATATCTCAATAAAACTGGAAGAAAAATATATACACATAAAAAAATATATATATATATACATAATGCCCCAAAACCCAACCCAAAAACCAAAAAACAAAACCGTAACCACAATATAACTATCACATTAAAAAGAAAAAAAATAATTATTTTAATGACATAAGATATCTAGTCAATGTTTAAGTCTCTCCAAATTTAATTTTTATAGGTATTTGATCAAATCAGGATCCAAATATGATGCATTACATTGCAATTAGTTTATACGAATCTTTTAATCTATAGGTTCCATCTCTCTTTTTCTTTCTCTCTCTCTCTTCTTTCTCTTAACTTACATGTGAAAGAAATGGTATTGTCTGTTGAGTTCCCCATCTGGATTTTGCTGATTGTGACCCCAAGGTGTCATGTGACATGTTTTTCAAATCTCCTGTTTTTTATCTCAAAGTGGTATCTGATTCAAGAATCCTGAAGAGATTTGATTCTTCTAGCAAAGAACACTTCATAAGAAGTAATAATGTGTACTTCTTTTAGGAAGGGTCTGGACATCCCTTTTTGAGAAGTTTCATCCATTGATGATCATGGATTAGATGATTTCCTTGAGGGTGTCAAAATGAGAATATTCTAATTCTATCCCTCATTCATTTATTAGTTGAAATTCTCTTAAAATGAGAGATTTCCCCTCATAGTTATCCTGAGGTAGAGTTTATACATATAAAGGCAGGATAAATGCTTGATTCTTTCTCTTTATTTGCCATTAAAAAAAAAATAGATGCATGATTCTCTAGGATGGTGTCCAGAGGTTACCAGTGAAGGTGTTCATTGTGATTGTTTTATTTGTTTGATTTTTGTTTTCTGAGTGCAGACTCTGAAGCCCAGTTTTGCCGCATGACTCTGAGCTAAGCATTTACCCTCACCTTCCTCGTTTGTCAATTATAAATGTAATGGTGTCTTCATCACAGGGGTGTTCTGAGGATTAAATCAGAATATATACAGCACTTGGAAAAATGCTTGGCATATAGTTAGCCCAAGTATAAGTGTTCCTGATCATTAGTGTTATCGTTGTTGTATTTAAATAGTCTTGAGTGGATTCTAGGCAATGGTATTTTGTTTGTTTGTGTGTTTGTTTGCTTTATTCTATGAGCACAGAGAGTGGTCCTTGGTATAAAAAAATGTATCATGGCCCAGTGTATCGAGCAGCATGTCAATTTTTTAAAAATTTTTATTTTATATTGGAGTATAGTTGATTTACAATGCTGTGTTAGTTTCAGGTGTACAGCAAAGTGATTCAGTTATACGTATATTCATTCTTTTGCAGATTCTTTTCTCATATAGGCTATTACAGAATATTGAGTAGAGTTCCCTGTGCTATACAGTAGGTCTTTGTTGATTATCTATTTTATATAGTAGTGTGATATGTTAATCCCAAACTCCTAATTTATCCCTTCCCCCAGCAATGGCATTTTGTAACAGGTGAAGCCAAGGTAGAGAACCACAAGACAGTGATGTTTAAAGAAATAATGTTCACAAAGCAGGGGAGTGAAACAACTGTATTTACATATATATTTTTTTTTTCAGGTTAGGGTTAGGGTTCTAAATGTGTATTTTTAAAAGACAGCCTAGAGACTGATACCCTGCTCCTTCACTCACCGACAGTGTGAAGTTTGACAAGCAAATTAACGTCTCCAAGCCTCAGTGTCTTCATCAGAAATAAGATTAATGGTAGTGCAGGGCTCACGGAGTGGCCACGAAGATGAGTAATCGTGCACAATGCCTGGTGCATAGGAAGTATTAGCTGTAATGAGTCAAAAAACTTCACCACAAACCACTGTGCCCAACGGACACTCCTCTCCCTGACTAGATGTGTCTCTCCATAGAACTAGTTTGTTCTGCCTTCTCATCATTTTTTTATTCAAATCAAAAAGACAAGCACTAAAATTCTGAGAAAAATATATTTCACACAAACAGCTATACTAGAAAGGTATTAACATTCAGGGCAATGAACAGCTATATAAACTTATACTCCAGTAGTTCATAGTAGAACTTTTTTTTTTAACATCTTTATTGGAGTATAATTGCTTCACAATGGTGTGTTAGCTTCTGCTGTATAACAAAGTGAATCAGCTATACATATACCTATATCCCCATATCTCCTCCCTCTCTTGTGTCTCCCTCCCACCTTCCCTATCCCATCCCTCTAGGTGGTCACAAAGCACCGAGCTGATCTCCCTGTGCTATGCGGCTGCTTCCCACTAGCTGTCTATTTTACATTTGGTAGTGTATATATGTCCATGCCACTCTCTCACTTCGTCCCAGCTTACCCTTCCCCCTCCTCGTGTCCTCAAGTCCATTCTCTACGTCTGCGTCTTTATTCCTGTCCTGCCCCTACCCCTAGGTTCATAGTAGAACATTTTAATTTAAATGATATTTTAAAAGAGAGAATCTTCAGATTGGCTAAACACATAAATAAAGGTCCTTTGAACAGTTCGGTGCCCACGTCCAGATGGATTTTCTGTTATCTTATTTGTACTTCCTGCCTTATCAGATCTTTCTTCTCTATGCCTGTTGCAAAGTTTTAAGTCCTTTGTTTTTGTTATCTACACACTATAAATTTTCGGGCATTTCATTTGAGACGCTGTGTACTCTAAAAAGAAGACCTTTCTCTAATATCCTAATTGTTCATCCATAAAGACAACAGACAAGATAGTCTTTTAGAGACAGACATTAAGGGATGAATTATTGATCAAATCGTAAACAAGTTGGAAGATGAAATGCATTTGCTAAATCAGTGTTATTTTAATCTTTTCCAAACTTTTCATCCTCCAACCCTAGAGATGTGTCAATAATAGAGAAAAATGCCATATACACAGCTGGAACCAACTGGAATAATCAGAGACCATATTTTTTAAGGCAGTGATTTCCAATACCGAGATCCTCTTTTATGACTTCCCATCCCCATGGGCCCTGTGTTTTGAAAAATCGAGCACACCAAACTTCATTTGTCAATATTTAATTTATCTTCCCATTTTTTTATTAATCAAAGTCATCTATAACTGCCAACCAGAACATCCAACTGGTATGAGACAACCTGGGTTACTACACAGAATTGCTATAATTCCAGTTAAAAGCAAGAAAATATCTGAAAGAAAACCATCTTTAATCTGAAAACAGACATTGTGTTTTCTCCCCCAGCAGGAAGAATGGAGATGAGAATCTTGACACTCAGGGCCCTTTATTCTTTGGTTCCAACCTTTGATGGGCAGAAAGCCACCGCTCCCGTCCCCACCAAATGTCCACGTACTATTCCCTGGAACTTGTGAATATGTTCGGTTTCATGGCAAAGGAAAATTAGGGCTGCAGATGGAATTATGGTTGCTAGTCAGTTGATTTTGAGATGAGGAGATTATCCTGAATTATCCAAGTGGGCCCAGTATAATCACAAGGCTCCTCAAATGTGGAAGAGAGAGGCAGAAGAGTCCGTGTCAGACTGATGTGATGTGATACGGTGTGAGAAAGACTCAACTGGCCATTGCTGGTTTTGAAGATGTATGGGGCCAGGAGCCAAGAAACGTGAGCAGCTTCTCGCTGGAAAAGGCAAGAAACTGGATTCTCCTCTAGAGCCTCCAGAGAGGAACGCAGCCTTGCCGACACCTTAATTTTGCCCCGTGAGAACAATTTCAGGCTTCTTGCCTCCAGAATTGTAAGATAATACATTTATGTTATCTTAAACCACCAGTTTGTGGCAATTTGTTACAGCAGCCGAGAAAACTACTACAAATCTCTTTCCTCAAGTTATTGACCTCTACTCTCCTTATGAGTCCTGTGTTCCGGGCAAAGTGACCTTGTCCGTGGTGCCTGGCATGCTCTTCCAACTCCTCTGGATCCTTGTTTATGATCTCCCTCATAAGGGCGTATGCCACCTCATTTCAGCAGAGTCAAATCCTGTCCCTCTTTCAGGATGCAGCTCACATGCCTCCTCTGCCTTAACCTCCATTGTTACTGCATCTGCCAGTTGCCTGCAATCTCTCCCTCCTTTGAACTCCTGCAGTGCTGTGTCTGTCCCTCCCTGTCCTGGCATTTACTGCATTTTCTCCTGAAAGAGTTATTCATTCACGTATTGTATCTTCTCTACAAGATTTTAAGTTCCTTGATGACAGGGCTAGTGTTTGACTCATCTCTAAATCTTCTATAATGTTTAGCCCAATAGGTTTATGTCCTATGAACTTAACATATAATCACAGTCCTTTATATGTGTGTACATGTACGTATGTGCGTATATGTAAATGACATTATAGTATGTCATATAGAACCATATGCCCTCATAAGAATAAAGGAAGGGCCTCCCTGGTGGCGCAGTGGTTGAGAGTCCGCCTGCCGATGCAGGGGACACGGGTTCGTGCCCTGGTCTGGGAGGATCCCACATCCCACATGCCGCGGAGCGGCTGGGCCCGTGAGCC